>NW_001865076.1:326554-327440 GCF_000002865.3 Monosiga brevicollis MX1
GAGCCGAAAAGGAGAAGCGCGACTACTACACCGGTTTCAACCATGGAAAAACTCTGATCGTCCCTGCGGCGATGACGACAACCGGTGGGTTCGCCTCCTCCTTTGTGGATCTGCTTGGTCAGCTCGCCCGCTGCGCCGAGGCCCGTGGTGTGTACCAGCCGGGGCTGGATGAGGCCTTTGTTCCTCGATGGAAGGGTCGCTTTGCGGCGCTGGTCCATCAGATGAACGCTGACCACATCCAGCGCCACTTTGGCGGTGTCTGCCTGCGCTCGTCGTAGGTAGGCACCGCCTCGGGGGTCCCTCTGTGGGGATCCCTGTGTGCACCTGTCGCTCCCAGGGTGGTTCCTCGTTGTGTCTTTTGATGGCTTGACTTGTATTTTTGTTGTAATTTTGCTTTAATTTTTGCTGTATTTTGTGGTAATTTTGCTAAATTTTTGTAAGGTCCTTTGTATGATGTCTTTTTCTTCTGTGATCGGTTGTCTTTTCAACCCGACACTGTCTCTTGTTTGATGTGAGCGTGCCGTGGTGTTCATTGTGTTTGTGCTGTGATGGCTTGTAGTTGTGATGTGTGACTGCCTTTTTATGTGTCTTGTGTTTAAAATGGCCGTATCTCTGGTTATACTTGGTCGTTTTGTACGATTTTTGTTTCTATGTGCAGGATTCTTCGCGCTTGTACTTCTTGGCATGATAAAAGCCAGTGAATGTAACTTGTTCTCTTGTGTTGTTTTGCGTGACGTAGTGATTTTGATGTCGGGGTTGCACAGCTTTGCTTTCAGCTCTGAGGTTCAAACACCTAATTTATTTACGGTAAGGGATCGACGGGTCAATGTCGGTACTCCCCTTGTCGAGGCAAATGCCTGGACTCAATGGCATCGGCGCGGGCTGG
>NW_001865076.1:329880-331340 GCF_000002865.3 Monosiga brevicollis MX1
GAGCAGCAGCAGCCCCATATTGCCCACTTGCTACAGGCCAGTCCAGAGCTGGCTGTCGGAGTCAAGGACGGCATTTCAGCAGCGGTTGGCATGGCCTTTGGTGAGCTTCAAGCCTGTGAGTCTACCCCGGGCTGGACCATGCTCTCCCTCGATTTCAAGAGTGCCTTCAACTACACCGACCGAGCACGGCTGCACGAGATTGTGGCCGACAAGGTCCCTGGCCTCTTGCGCGCCTTTGAACGACACTATGCTCGACCCACTACCCACTGTATTAGAGGCACAATCTGAGACGGTATACTTTACCACGTTGTGTGTCCTCTGGTACTTGATGTTGTCCCACCTTGTTGTGTAACATCTTGCTGTGCCATCTTGGTGTATCATCTTGTTGTGGCATCTGTTGGTCCCAACAGATTGCTGATATCGCCTCCACCTGTCTTCAGTGTGATAGTCCATTCTCTGTCTCCACTGTGTGTGTGTGTTTCCACCTGCTATAAATGGGAGCGATCTCCCTGGATCGGTACCATTTTCCTTCTTGACCTCGGTCGTTCCACTTCCCTCCTTCTGTCTTGTTCTGTCTTGTTCCTTCGCCTTGCTTCAATCCATGTTCTCGTATGCACTTTGATTGGTTGGATACCTCTGTGACAATCGCCTTGTCCACACACATTACACTGTACTGGACATACACCTTTAATAGGTTATGGGCCTCGGTTGTGTACTCTTCCAACCTCTCTTTCGTTGCCCTGCCTTGCGCTTTCCAGCTGCTCCGTTCCCCTCCTGCTTCCTCCCTGTGTCTTCTGCTCGCTGTGTATTCTGCTTGTATTGCGAAAACGTTTCAAAATCATCGAAAACCTCTTTGTTCTCTTTGTTTCGAGTGCAAAATTGTCATACTTTTTTGTTTGTTTGCTTGCTTCCTTGCTTGTTCTTTTTTTGTTGTTGTTGTACCTTTCCCCTCCCTTGATCATCGCCACCATGCCATTTAGTGTTATGCATACTCCTGTTGACCAGCGAGTCACTCGTAGCCGTGGCGCTGTGCAAAGCGCTGCTCGCGCTGCTGCCACCAGAAATTTTGAGGCTCACACCGACCTCACGCGCGACTTCCAGCACGAAGAAGATCATGCCGAACCCGACGCTCTCGATTGCTTGGTCAACGAGCATGAGGAAGAGGAAAGGCCGAAAATGGCCGCCACCGGGTCGCACCCGGCCACGCCTTCGACAGGAGCCGCTCCCGTCGAGGCTACCGCGAGCGCTTCTCGCCATGCCGCAAGCGCCGCCGCCACATCAGCCGCCGCCGCGGGCCCTGGATCCCCCCGCAACAATGACGCCGCCGTGGCCCAGGTCCACAGGACCCTGCAAGCCCTAGTGCACTCTCTAGGCTCTCAACATCAGCTCCAATCGCAGATTGCCGAGCTTGAACGCGAGATAAACGCTGCCCTTCGGCTCATCCCGGACAGGGGCCGCTC
>NW_001865076.1:342805-344160 GCF_000002865.3 Monosiga brevicollis MX1
CAATGGCCGCGATGCCATTTGGATCGCCGTCTATGTCGATGACCTCCTGATGTTTGCCAGTAACAGCCTCATCCTCGATCAGACCAAGGCTCTCCTGCAGCAAAAGTTTACCATGACCGACCTTGGTGAGATTGAGACTTATCTGGGCATGGAGTTTGCACGCAACGGTGATACCATGACCATCAAGCAGACAAAGTACATCGACGATATCTTGGCTACCTTTCACATGACCGATGCCAAGCCCGCGCCGATGCCATTGAGTCCAGGCATTTGCCTCGACAAGGGGAGTACCGACATTGACCCGTCGATCCCTTACCGTGAGCTCTTGGGCAAACTGATTTACCTCATGACTCACACTCGCCCTGACATTGCCACCGCTGTCAGCATGCTGGGCTCCTTTGCCAGCTGCTACACCGTAGAGCATTGGAACGCTGCCAAGCACCTGCTCCGCTATGTCAAGGGCACGAAGGACCTTGGTCTGACTTATCGGTCTGGCCAGCACCTTCGCCTCACGACCTACACTGATGCGAGCTTTGCTCAAGAAACTGGTCGTAAGTCTCGTGAAGACTGCATTGTCTACCTCGCTGGTGGACCCGTGCAGTGGCGCTCCAAGCTGCAGACGGTCACTGCCACGTCTACTGCTGAAGCCGAGTTTATGGCTGCTTACTCTGCGGCCAGCGAGACTATGTTTGTTGATCATCTGGTTCGTGAACTCTCACACGCCGTCTTCAAGCCCGTGTTGTTCAGTGACAACCAGGCGGCGATCCACATGATTACAAACGGAGCCTACTCTCCGGGCTCCAAGCACATTGCTGTCAAGTATCGCTTTGTGCAAGAGAGGTATGAACGCAACCAGCTCGATGTCCGGTTCTGGGGGACCAAGGACATGGTTGCTGACCTTCTCACCAAGCTGCTCAATGGACCGAGCCATCGTCGTTTGTGTGACATGCTCTTCCGTTCTCAGCTTGAAGGGGAGTATTAGAGGCACAATCTGAGACGGTATACTTTACCACGTTGTGTGTCCTCTGGTACTTGATGTTGTCCCACCTTGTTGTGTAACATCTTGCTGTACCAACTTGCTGTACCATCTTGTTGTGGCATCTGTTGGCCCCAACAGATTGCTGATATCGCTTCCACCTGTCTTCAGTGTGATAGTCCATTCTCTGTCTCCACTGTGTGTGTGTGTGTTTCCACCTGCTATAAATGGGAGCGATCTCCCTGGATCGGTACCATTTTCCTTCTTGACCTCGGTCGTTCCACTTCCCTCCTTCTGTCTTGTTCTGTCTTGTTCCTTCGCCTTGCTTCAATCCATGTTCTCGTATGTACTTCGATTGGTGGATACCTCTGGACAATCG
>NW_001865076.1:344210-345191 GCF_000002865.3 Monosiga brevicollis MX1
CTGTCGGCTTCATCAATGCGAATGGGGATGGGCGAGTCGCGAATCAGGCGAGCAAAGCTCTCAGCCAGATCGTCCTTGCGACAGACAGGGTCGAGCCAGAGAAAGCCCGTCGCCACATCTCGATAGGCAATGATGTACCTCGCTCCTTTGATACTAGGGGAGCGAAGCGGGCCAAACATGTCAGAAGCGACCAGTTCACCAGGCATGCGGGGCGTGCGGTCGCGATCGAAGCCAGCCAGAGCAAGGCGCTTAGCTTTGAAGAGGTTGCAATCGTTGCAGTTGAGGATGGCCTTGACGTCCGAGGTGTCTTCAACTTGCTGCAGCATGGAGCGCAAAACCTCGCGCGGCGGGTGGCCAAGAAGACGATGCATCTGCGAAGCAGACACAACATGGGCATGCTGTTGTTGCTGGTGGTGGTGCTGGTGGTGCAGGTGGTGAGCTGGGAGAAAGGAAAAGAAAAACAAGCCACCACTGGCTGCATCACGTGGTGCAGACCAAGTGACATCAGCATCACTCAACAAAAATGTAGGCGAGTCAGACAAGGACACGACAAAACCAGCATCAACAAGGGCAGAAAGCGAGACAATGTTGTGAGAAAAAGAAGGCACATAAAAGCAATAATAATAAATTAGGTGTTTGAACCTCAGAGCTGAAAGCAAAGCTGTGCAACCCCGACATCAAAATCACGACGGCACGCAGAACACCCCAAGAGAACAAGTTACATTCACTGGCTTTTATCATGCCAAGAAGTTCAAGCGCGAAGAATCCTGCACATAGAAACAAAAATCGTACAAAACGACCAAGTATAACCAGAGATACGGCCATCTTAAACACAGGACACATAAAAAGGGAGTCACACATCACAACTACAAGCCATCACAGCACAAACACAATGAACACCACGGCACGCTCACATCCAACGAGACACAACGTCGGATTGAGAAAACAACCGACCACAGAAGACAAAGGCATCATACAAAG
>NW_001865076.1:345241-346469 GCF_000002865.3 Monosiga brevicollis MX1
CGCCCAACTGGTTGATGGCCTGCCTTCGAAACTCAGGGACGTGATTGCAAACCTGTATCAACCGTCTTGGGATTTGGGCAAGTTCTTTGAGGTGGTGACTGCTAACCTGCACAAACTCACGCCTGCTGGTGCCCGCGCCGAACCTAAACAGGGTGCCTTTGCTGTTGAGCATGGTGGAGGGCGCGGGCACGGGCATGGCCGTGGACGTGGTCGCGGACGCGGTCGTGGACGTGGTCGTGGCCGTGGTCGCCATGGTATACACCACGGGCCCCACCCAAAGAGTGATCGCGTCAATGCCAACTGTGAATTTTGTCGCATCCATGGCCACGATGCATCTCAGTGCCGCAAGAAGCGCGCGCACGAGAAGCACAATGGCAAGCAGTTTGCGGCCCCCGTCATGACCGCGACCTTGTCTCTTCCACCCCCCTCCCATTTGCCTGCTGCACCTGCTGCTCCTCCTTCCCATTTGCCCGCTGCTCCTGCTGTGAATTATTCGCCCGCACAAACACATTATCGTCACCACGAGTTGTTCTTGACTTGTTTGTCAGCCATGGTGTCTTGCGCCCCATTGTTCTTGATCGTTGCTTTTATGTGCCTTCTTTTTCTCACAACATTGTCTCGCTTTCTGCTCTTGTTGATGCTGGTTTTGTCGTGTCCTTGTCTGACTCGTCTACATTTTTGTTGAGTGATGCTGATGTCACTTGGTCTGCACCACGTGATGCAGCCAGTGGTGGCTTGTTTTTCTTTTCCTTTCTCCCAGCTCACCACCTGCACCACCAGCACCACCACCAGCAACAACAGCATGCCCATGTTGTGTCTGCTTCGCAGATGCATCGTCTTCTTGGCCACCCGCCGCGCGAAGTTTTGCGCTCCATGCTACAGCAAGTTGAAGACACCTCGGACGTCAAGGCCATCCTCAACTGCAACGATTGCAACCTCTTCAAGGCTAAGCGCCTTGCTCTGGCTGGCTTCGATCGCGACCGCACGCCCCGCATGCCTGGTGAACTGGTCGCTTCTGACATGTTTGGCCCGCTTCGCTCCCCTAGTATCAAAGGAGCGAGGTACATCATTGCCTATCGGGATGTGGCGACGGGCTTTCTTTGGCTCGACCCTGTCTGTCGCAAGGACGATCTGGCTGAGAGCTTTGCTCGCCTGATTCGCGACTCGCCCATCCCCATTCGCATTGATGAAGCCGACATGCAGAAGCGCACCATCATCCAGAGCGACA
>NW_001865076.1:346519-347325 GCF_000002865.3 Monosiga brevicollis MX1
TGGCGCTGGATGTGGTCAGCGTTCATCTGATGGACCAGCGCCGCAAAGCGACCCTTCCACCGAGGAACAAAGGCCTCATCCAGCCCCGGCTGGTACACACCACGGGCCTCGGCGCAGCGGGCGAGCTGACCAAGCAGATCCACAAAGGAGGAGGCGAACCCACCGGTTGTCGTCATCGCCGCAGGGACGATCAGAGTTTTTCCATGGTTGAAACCGGTGTAGTAGTCGCGCTTCTCCTTCTCGGCTCGGCGAAGGGCAGCGCCCACCTTGATGCAGGCTTGCGAGGTGGTCGGGGGTTGGGCTGTGCGCACAGTCACGTCAATGCCCAGGTCGGGCAGAGCTGGGCCCAGAGCACCGCCGGGAAAGGGGTTGCGGCAGTGCAGGTCGATGCGGCAGCTCTGACCGTTGGCGTTGTAGCCAGACCTTTCCACCCAGACATGGGAGAGGGTGGCGTACCTGAGCAGGCGGCCCATCTCGTCGCGAAGGGCGTTGTGACGCTTGATGGGACGGCAGGTCAACAGGTGCTCGCGGGTCAGACGCGGCTGAGGTGTCTTGCTGCTGCAGAGCGGGCACTTGTCCGTCGGCTTGACATTGATGAGTTCATGGAGGCCAAAACCCATCATGGACACGACCGCAATGGCAAAGGTCGTGTCGCTCAAGCGACGCAACTTGTCTCGACCCCGCATGGTCAAGACTGTGCTGACGCCCCACTCGCGTGAGGCCAGATATGCCTGCTGCAGGTCCAGCGCGCACTTGGCCATCAGGTCGTCAAGTGCCGCCTTGGAGCGGAGGGCAATGATCTCAGC
>NW_001865076.1:347375-348207 GCF_000002865.3 Monosiga brevicollis MX1
CTCGGTCGTTCCACTTCCCTCCTTCTGTCTTGTTCTGTCTTGTTCCTTCGCCTTGCTTCAATCCATGTTCTCGTATGTACTTCGATTGGTTGGATACCTCTGTGACAATCGCCTTGTCCACACACATTACACTGTACTGGACATACACCTTTAATAGCCATAGTCGACAGCAAGAGCAATGAGGGTACGAATGGTCACCATATTGGCAGTGGGCGAGTAGGTTTCATTGTAGTCGATGCCATAGAGTTGCTTGAAACCTTTGGCCACAATGCGTGCCTTGAAGGTGCCATCATGCTTGCGAGCAAAGACAACACGAAGGTCGAGGGGCTTGATGTGAGCTGGAAGGTGATCTAGTCCTTGGATGACGTTGTGCTCGTGAAAGGAATCAGCCTCCTTCTCAAGGGCACGGGTCCAGCTGTCAGCATCAGGACTGTGCATGGCTTCCTTGACGGTAGCAGGCAGCTTGTTGTAGTTGTCGGTGGTGGTGATGTTGGCGCTGAAATGAGGATGGTCAAGGAGAAGAGGGTCAGTGTCGTCGTCGAGGTCATCGGTAACAATAATGGTAGTGGTGGTAGTAGTGGAGGTAGTGGAGTCAGCAGAGTCAGCAAAATCAGCAAAATCAGCAGCAGAAGTAGTGGGTTCGTCGTGGTCAAGGTCGTCAAATTGGTCGTGTTGAGGTGGTACAGTTGCATTCTCCCCTTCACCTCGAGCACGGGGAACAACTTTGACGTGGATGGTCTCGATGATAGTGTTGGTGTCAGGGCAGTAGACCTTGTGAGAGAGTGAAGTCGGCGAAAAGCCCACATAAATACCGTGACGGGCCTTGGGACCG
>NW_001865075.1:0-940 GCF_000002865.3 Monosiga brevicollis MX1
CTAACCCTAACCCTAACCCTAACCCTAACCCTAACCCTAACCCTAACCCTAACCCTAACCCTAACCCTAACCCTAACCCTAACCCTAACCCTAACCCTAACCCTAACCCTAACCCTAACCCTAACCCTAACCCTAACCCTAACCCTAACCCTAACCCTAACCCTAACCCTAACCCTAACCCTAACCCTAACCCTAACCCTAACCCTAACCCTAACCCTAACCCTAACCCTAACCCTAACCCTAACCCTAACCCTAACCCTAACCCTAACCCTAACCCTAACCCTAACCCTAACCCTAACCCTAACCCTAACCCTAACCCTAACCCTAACCCTAACCCTAACCCTAACCCTAACCCTAACCCTAACCCTAACCCTAACCCTAACCCTAACCCTAACCCTCTCTCACACTCATCATCCTTCCTCTTAAACATTTTTCCATCTTTATTCTTCAATTTCCTTCACTCTTCATCCTATTCCAATTTCATTATCACAACCACATCCCTTCCTTTCACATTTTCCTTCCTCCTCTCACCCTCATCCTCCTCTTTTTTTTTTCTCCTCATCCCCATCCTTATCCTTTCCCTGAAACTCATCCTCATTCTTCACTTCTTCTTTTTTATCAAACCTCTCTCATTTTTATACTCTTCCTTTTTTAACAACAACAACATACCTTCCTCCTCTCATCCTTACCCACTTTTCATCATCCTCATCCTCACTCTTTTCCTAACCCTCCATCCTCATCCTCATCCTCATCCTCATCCACATCCTCATCCTCATCCTCATCCTCATCCTCATCCTTCACCTTCTTTACTTCTCTCCCTCTCTTCTATTCAATCTCCTCATTCTTCATATTTTTCCTTTTTTTTTCACTTCCCTTACTTTCACCTACTTCTGTTCCTCTTACCTTTTCCTTTTCTCCTTTTTCCCTCCTTATTTCTTCT
>NW_001865075.1:3049-6530 GCF_000002865.3 Monosiga brevicollis MX1
CACTAGCGGCTACCCTGTCACCCACCACCCCCACCATTATTACCCCCCTGGAAACGGCTCGAACAAGAAAAAAGGTGCGCTCCTTGGCCAACACCAAATGGCAGCCGGGCCCTTGGTCACAATTTTCGGCATACATCAAAAAAAAACTCACCTCGCATTCTTCACACGCTTTCGCTGCTCGATATGGAGTCTTCATCCACCGTGGACAGCCCTGTGACATGCCAGCCCCACCATGAGTACCCCCCCTCGAAACGGCCAAAACAAACAAAAGGTGCACTCCTCAGCCGACACGAAATGGCAGCCGGGCCGCTGGTCACAGTTTTCGGCGCACGTCACAACAAAGCTCACCTCGCATCCTTCACGCGCTTCCGCTGCTCGATATGGAGTCCTCATCCACCGTCGGCAGCCCTGTGACCCGCCAGCCCCACCATTAGTACCCTCATCAATTCGGCTCAAACAAGAAAAAAGGCGCGCTCCTCGGCCAACACCAGATGGCAGCCGGCCCCCTGGTCACAAATTTCGGCGCACGTCAAAACAAAGCTCACCTCGCATTCTTCGCACGCTTCCGCTGCTCCCTATGGAGTCCTCGTCCACCGGCGGCCGCCCTGTGACCTGCCAGCCCCACCATTAGTTTCCTAACCCTAGACGGCCTGAAGGTGCGCTCGTCAGCCGACACCAAATGGCAGCCGGGCCCCTGGTCACAATCTCTGGCGCACGTCGAAAAAAAACACACATCGCAGTTTTCTCGCGTGCCCGGCCCTCACCATAAGGTCCTCATCCACCCGCGGGTACCCTGTGACACAGCACTACCGTCGGAAACGCCCGGCGATTCGCGCGTCAAAAATCGCAAAAATCACTCTTGCTCTTGACTCTGGCAGCGGGCAACATGGATAGCATCTTCAAAAGAGGGCTTAAGATCGGTTTCTCACCTGCATTTGAGCGGGAGTGCTTCGTGCCGGATCTGACCAGGCACCGTGGCTCTTGGGCCTAGCTAGCGCATCCATCAGCGCACGAGCGGTTGCGGCTCTTCATGGGTCAGATCGAGGATTCGTCTTGACAACAAATGGCAGCCCAACACGAGATCAGCAAGAATGGTCCATCCACGACGGTCACGCGGCAATGTCGTTTGGCCACCCGTTCATCCATGACGTCGCTTGCACCTCGACATCACTTGCCCGTCGCGCCACAACGACGACAACGCACCACCAGGAGCGCGCGCGCGCCCCGCCCATGGCCCGCTTCATCGTGGTGTCAGTGAGAAAAAAAAAAAATGAAGTCAACTGCAAAGGGAAGGATATAGAGGCAAGAGGTTAATGAAGCAAAGCTTCAATTAATTGAAGCTGATCATAGCCATTCCAAGTAAAAAGTCGCAGTCGTTTCAGCAGTTATTGAAGATAATAAAGATGATGACATTCTGACATTCGGTTCTGTGTTCTGATTCTCAAAAGAGCTTCCTGTGTGTGTTTAGCGAAAACTGTCGAGGGGGCCGACTTGGGCTTTCGCCTCACGGCGGAGCAGGATCCTCGCACTTTCAAACACAAATTCCACAAGACGCCAATGCCCATCCCCTGGAGGTAGACCAGGAACGGGCGAGTACAGCCACTCGACAAACAAGTCGCGCGTTTTTAAATCCTTCAATGTCTGTACCCTCAAGTTGTAGCCCATCCGTTTTGCCAGGTCGCGCAGCCCCGAATGACAGTCCGAATAAAGGAGGAGACAGCTCAGGCCCGAATCCAGTCCTTGAGACTGCCTGCAACGGTGATTCCGTGTATCCCATCCACGAATCATACTTGGCATTCCACAAGCGTAGCAACACGTCCATTTGGGATATGCGAAGCCCACGAAACATTTGCTTGCCTCATGTCCTTTGAAGTGACACCGCTCACAACCACGATTAGATTCGCATCGATGTCCAGCCTTCAGGACAGGTTTCGCCTGTCGAATGGTACATCGCATACAGTAATCATCCATCAACTTCAGAACGCCAATAAACTTGTCAGCCGCCGCGTAGTTCATCAGATATTTTTTTTTTGTTCCTGATTTCGACCGAAATATTGGCGCGACGTTGTGCCGATTCGGTGGCGTAGCCGCAGCAGATACCGTGGCTTCAGAGCGAGTGGTAGCAGTAGCGGCAACGGTAGCGGTGCGCGTGCCACTCGATGCTGCTCGTTTTGCTGCGGAAGAGGCGCCTCCGCTGCTTGCGCCGCTGTTGAAGAAGCAGCAGCTGTGCTCGTGCCATCCGATGCCGATCGCTTGGATGTTGAGGGCGCAGGGCTGGTAGCGATGCTGTTGCCATCGTCGTCATGATCGTCAGACCCAGGGGTAGATGTACTTTCAGCTGCCAGCGGCACTCGCTTACGCCGCAGTGTACCCGAGGCTGAGCTTGCAGCCGATCGCGCCGGAGAGGAGGTTGAACCCGAGGCCGATGGTACTGGCACGCAAATGATCGAGGCCGACGGGGTTGGCGTGTGTTTCGTGGGGGTTGGCTGTGCTGCTGACTGCATGACTGGCTGTGGCGTGCTCTCGCCCTCTGCCAACGTGGTTTGCTCCGGGTCGCGCGCCTCTTGCTGTATAGGCGCCTCGTCATCAGCATCAGAGACCATGGGTGAAGCTGGCACCGACATGGATGCTGTATCTGCCTCATCAATCCAAGCATCACTCGTCTGTATCCGTGGCACAGCAGCATCCGTCATTGGCCCTGCATTTGTCGCCACCACAGCCGTGTCTTGGGCACGTGGAGTGCTTCTGCTCGACTGCGCTGCAACGGCAGCTGATCCTGGGGATGCTGCCGTGTCAATGTTCGATGCTAAAGTTACATCCAAGGTGGACCCTGGCCCGATCGATTCTTCTTCCTCGAGCCGTGCTGCAGGTGGCTCAGACAACACATCTTCCTCCTCCGCCATCGCCTCGGGCTCTGCTTCCACATGCGCCACACTCAACGCTTGGGCAGCGCGCTGCTGGCGCGCAGCTATTGCTGGCTCCAGGCGCTGTGCTGTTCCTGCGCACACGTCACAAAGCGGCTGGCCGGCAGCAAAGCATGTCGCGGCGCGGGGATCTAGCAACTTGCCGAGCGCCCAGCTGCGACACGCATTGCCCTCGACAAACTTTTCCATGCCTGGTGCTGGCCCACGTCTCACTGGTAGCCACAGCTCGGCAGTTCCACCCTGTTTATCGCGACCAGCCCGACCAAATGCCTAGCCCAAGCACATGTACACCATCAGCAAAACCAACAATTGATTTTTTTTTTTTTTTTTGTTTTCAACTCCATACAGTCACACGACTGTTTGAGCAACAACGTACCTGGGCCAGCGTATAGACGTTGTAGCCGTTGCCATACCACAGCACGTGGCGAATGGTGAGCAGATCCACACCCGTGCTGAGGCAGCTGGTGGCCACAATGACGTCGCATTCACCCCGTTGCCACTGTGCCACATGGTCCTTTTGCGCCTTCTCCTCCAGGTCGGTGTAGTAGGGCAAGGCC
>NW_001865075.1:7318-20196 GCF_000002865.3 Monosiga brevicollis MX1
CCTCGGGCGAGAGGTCAGTCACCGGGTTCCAGCTGATGGGATAGCGAGCTTCCAATGCTTCTTGGCTCGCGGTCAACTCGGCCATGCTGCGCTTGCGATCTAGTCCAAACAAAGCATGCCACTTTTGCGAGGCCACTTGATGCATCAGTCGCGACGACATTTTGGTTTGCACATGGTCACTGGCTGTGCGCGCATAGGCCCGCTGGGCCGTGTCCCCAGAGTGTTGAGCTTGAGTGTGGATCAGGCTGCCCAGGGCGCCGGTCGTCTCGGCCGACAGTCGATTAATGACAAACGTCGTCATCCAGAAGGTTGCGGCGTGTCGCCACGTGGCCACCCCCAGCTTTGGCCGATGCAGGTACGTGGTCATTTGTCGACGAAATGTCGCATATATGGTGGCTGGGCTGACCATCGTCTGCAGGGGCGCAATGTTGAAGAGCAGGTGGCTGTTGTTGTAGTGGTTTCGAGCGTCCCGGACCTCGCGTCGCAAAGTCATCGTCTCGTCGTGGCTCATGTGGTCTTCATCCAGCTCGTCGGCGAGGAAATCTTCGTCGTCCTGCTCGGCATTGTGAATGCCATTCTCGTCGTCAGGGGTGTCCAGCCCGCCCCGCTTTTGCAGCCAGCTGCTCAGCATGTGCTCCAGAGGCTTGCACAGCAGTAAATACATGAATATCAGCCCCCTTTTCATTATCTAGATCATCATTGTTCCTCACGTCCTCTTTCTTCCTGATCTGTTATTGCTTCTCTTATGGATCGCAGGCGTGCTGATTTCCTGGTCTACGTATCGAAAGGTGTGCTGTTCGTTCAGGGACAGCCAGTAGGTCTTGCTCACGCGGGTCAATATGGAGAGCTGCTTCTCGGCAAAAAAACGCGGCTCGTTGCCGGCCCACGCCGTTTTTGTAGGACAGCCCTTGATACACAGAGGCTCGTGGCGGCAGACCTAGTCAAAGGCAAGCAGGCATGAGTGGCAGGAACAAAAAAAAAAAAAAAAAAAAAAAAAAAAAAAAAAAAAAAAGCCAAGAGACGGCTTGATTCAATCGTACCTCCGGCAATGTGCGTGTAGGTGAGTGCTAGCTCGTTGAACCTGCGCACATATCGGAGCCATACCCGTACCCTGTCCTCTCGAAAGGTCAGCTCGCCACTGGACCCATGCTCCGTTCGGATAAACTCTTGCCGCAGACTCGGGGTCTGGCCAATGTGATCAAACAGCGCGTTCTCGGCTGGACTGCCATGGCCCACCCACCAGTTCTTGACCCTGTTGGTCCGATCCTCCTTCAATCGCAGCCGCTCATTTTCGTTCTCGTACTTCGTCCGCAGGCCTGAGACTAACAAGAGGTGCTTGTCCAATGTTTCCGTCATGTCTTTGCGCATCTGCTCCAAGGCAGCCCCAAGCTCCTCCACATTGAGCTCAATGCCTCGACAGACAATGGTGCGCAGCGTCTCGTCCGTCACGTCGCCTTCGGCTCGGATATCGACGTCGACTCCAGCCTGCCCCTCGGCCACGCTCGCTGTTCGTGCCATGCTCATGCGCTGGCTCAAGAAATGCACCAATCGCCCGGGCTGCATATACGGCCTGAGCTCGTTTATTGGAGTGCAAGCATCGAGCACCTGCCAGATCTCCCTGGAAGGATTGCATCAATGTACTCGACGATGTGCAGCTGCCGCCGCCCGTCGAGGAACCCTCTCGTACACTCTGGGTGTGTTTAGCCACCGGATTATAAGTACGGTCCCGCTGACCGTGAGTGGCATTTTCTTTTGGATATTTCCCTTCCTGTTTTCTATCGTTCTCTCCTGTGAGAGAAGTGCAATTGAACCGCTTTACTGTCTCAGCTCAAATCGTCTTTCAATAGCATCACACGTGATGACATTTTGGCTTGCAATTGGTTGCTTGTTGCGGTAGCCAAGATGCCTTTGGCCATATTATCCAAGGGCTGTGCCTGGGTGCGCATCAGGCTACCCAAAGTGCTCGTGGGGTCGGCAAAGAGCCGATTGGTCACAAATGTTGTCATCCAGAAGGTCGCGGCGTGTCGCCACGTGGCCACTCCCAGCGTTGGCCGATGCAGGTAGGTGGTCATTTGTCGACGAAAGGCAGCGTAGATGGAGGCTGGGCTAAGCATAGTCTGCAGAGGCGCAATGTTGAAGAGCAAGTGGCTGTTGTTGTAGTGGTTTCGAGCGTCCCGGACCTCGCGTCGCAACGTCATCGTTTCGTCGTGGCTCATGTGGTCTTCATCCAGCTCGTCGTCGAGCAAATCTTCGTCATGCTCGGCATTGTGAATACCATTCTCGTCGTCGGGGGTACCTAGCCTGCCCCGCTTTTGCAGCCAGCTGCTCAGCATGTGCTCCAGGGGCTTGCACAGCAGCAAATACATGAATATCAGCGTGCTGAGTTCCTGGTCCATGTAGCGAAAGGTATGTTGTTTGGATCAAAATTCAATGTTTATAGTTGCTGAGGCCCCCTCTATCGGTTCGACGCGTTTGACTGTGGCACATTTGTCAAGCCACAGGCTACATCCCAAAGTCTGAATGCAGCATTGGCCGAGTTGGTACGAGCAAAAAACGGCTTTGATTTCAGAGTCGAGGGGCAGCAGCCACGTGATTGCGCTCATCACGCTCACCGGACAGTTGGGCATGGCACGAGTGCGAGGCGCGCTCACAATGATGGTGCTTCTTGTGCTTCTTCTTGTCTTTTTTGTGCTCGCTTGCTCCTTTCTCCTGCGGCTCGCCGCCCTCATCACCAGCTCGCGCAGCACCGCAACCGCCATATTGAGACACCATTGCCATCAGTCGATGGCATGGCGGATGAAGACGGGGCGGTTGGACTGCTCTGCTTCAGACCTTTGGCAACGCCCACCTTAACCATTGACTTTATTCTCTGATTGCGTAGCGATCGACAAGCCCAGCACAAGCGTCACGCATTTCAATTCGTAGGTGCAGCTTGAGCGGCGAATGTAAGAGTGGCCAGGCCGTTACACAGCGTTTGTAGATCTTGGATATTGAACAAGTGAGGATCCGCGCGCCAGCCGATGCTATAAAGAACAGCAGCAGGGCACCGCCAGCGTCTGACCTGCTCCGCACGAATCAAGCCTTGAACTGGCACCACGTTGAAATCCGATGAGAACAAGCCAATTCGTACAATGATATGGGAATCAGGCTCGCACCAATGGAATTTGCAGTTTGGTAGGAGCCAGGGGTACGGGTTGCGCCCAATAGTTCTTCAATCGGCTGCAAAGTGAAACAGGTTCATCGGTGAGCAAGCTTGCCTCTGCAGTCAACACCGAAATGACAAAAGAACGCACCTCCAGGTCGATGCGACTCTTGCGAAGGAGCAGATCCAAGGGGCGTGCACCCGCCTGCCACAGCAGTCCATCGCGTATCAATCGCAGGCGCAGCAGAACAGCGGGAAAGTACGGCATCGCGGTGAAAAGCTTACACAGTCTCTCGCATCCGGGTCGGCGCCATGAATCAAGAGCTGCTGAGCAACATTTCGGCTAGCAGAGAAGGCGTTGCAGGCTGCATGGAGTGGCGTTTGACCGTCCTATGAGGATCATCAATGTTTAGAAACATGAGCCTATTTGCAGTTTTTTCTTAAAGGGTTAGGGGAGGCTCAGGGGAAATTTGAAAAATCGGCACTGAAAGCCGTTTGAGCGCGCGAGAGAGGCAAAGGCACGATGGCAAGGGATGGGGTAGTGCTCGGTTCGAAGTCACAACATCAGAAAAGGGAAGCGGGCTAAAGATACAGCGGAACAAAGCGGGGTGCAGGGAGCAGCGACAACGGGCGGACGGAGATCGGGGAAAGAAGAGGGATAGCGGGAGAGAAGAAAAGGAGCAACGGGCAGAACGGACGCGCACGGTAGGCACGGTGTAGAAGAGATAGGGACGACACAGAGGCGACGAGCAGCAGCAGCAGCAGCAGCAGCCGGAGGCGAGGGAGGAAGAGGAGGGTACTGTACTGACGTTGTTCTTGGCTTCTGTATCAACACCGTGCTCCAACAGCATCTCCACCACCTTGTCATGACCCTCAAAGCAGGCAAAGTGCAGTGATGTATTGCCACGCTGTGGGATGATGCATCAACATGACGTACAGATACAGCAGCATCATCATCATGTGGTGCAGGGGCACCATCATAAGGGGGTAAAGGGGGAAGAGGGAGGTACTGTACTGACGTAGTTCTTGGCTTCAGCATCAGCACCATGCTTCAACAGCATCTCCACCAGCTTGACATGACCGTAAAGGCAGGCAACGTGCAGTGGCGTCCAGCCATTCTGTGGGATGATACATTCATGCAGTTTAAGTCCTATGTTACATATCATATCACCCAACTTACACATTCAAAGTGAAGTCAACATCATACCAAACAGCATACGTACTGCATTTCTGAATTGGGCAGCATCTCGAATACGTTGTTGGTCCCAACTGGTCACCAGCTGTAGCGCCTCTTGTGGATCTGACGTATAACTCGCACCCCACAGCTGCTCTCCATCATCGCTCATGGTAACAGTATCTCTCTATTCACCATCCGCTTCAAACCGCTTTCTATCCACCATCAATCTCATGAGCCCCACCAAGTATAACTCGTCTGACAACCCAGAATTCGGCGCGCGCAGTTTCCAAAACGGCAGCCGGTCAGCGGGTTCTTTGCTCTTCTCTGACTGATGCAAAACTGACTCACCTTTGTCCAAATATCTTGGGTGACAATTGTGAGGACAGGTGTACTTGGTTGCCCAGCGCACGCTGACGACCTGCGAGGCGAGATCAGTGGCCTCACACCACGTGAAAAAAAATGGCAGCGGTGCTTTCAATCAAACGTTCTGGCGTCACCGCAAGGCCCGAACCAGGAAAGTCCCGTACCAAGCACAAGCGATCAGTCACCACACACACACAAAGCAAGACACGTCAAGCAGCCCGCCGATGCCGAGACCGCTGCCAAAAAGGGCAACAAGAAGAAGATCAAAAGCAAATCAATGGCAAAAAGCCAAAGAGCTTTAACCAACGATGAGAAGCTGATGGCCAGAACTGTTGTTGTTGACGGGAGCGTGGCGCACCCGGCGCACTTTTCTTCCCATCCTTCTGCGAAAGGTGATTTTGGTTGCGGTCATTTCGCGGCTCCATGATCTCTTGCTCTGCGTTTCCATTGGTCATTGCCTGGGAAGCGCCCATGGCTGCCTGCGAAATAGCAGATAAACTCAAACTTGCTCTTGGAGATTGGTCGATCAAAGTTGCGGGAGGGGATGGCGGCGTGGGCTGATGCGAGGCTTCGGGCATCACAGGCATGGAAGCGGAGGCAGTCGCAGTCGTGGTGCGTTGAACAGGTTCTCGTAGCTCTGATCCACCCCTCAACAAAAAGGCGCGAGCGCGATCATCCATGTCAGACTGACGCGCCTGCATATCTTGCCTGGTGAGCGCGCGATCGCGCAGTATCAGTTGGCGCTCACTCGTCATCTCCTTCATAACCGAGATAAGCTTTGTCCCAACCTCAAGCGATGGGATTTTCTGTTGGCTTTCCCTAGTCACTTCATTGACGCTTGACGCCTGCTGCGAGACCCCACACATCGCTCACACCTGCCTCACATGTCCAATCCGTGCCTCTCGGGATGCTGGCTAAAATTTTAAATGTAAATGCTCAGAAATGGCGCCGGCGCGGGTCTTTCCAAAAATTTGCCGCAGGAAGGTGAGGGTGAGGGCGCGAGCGCGGGTGGCCGCCGCCCGATCCCGCCTGGGAGCCACCCGAGGAGGATTGGGAAGGGGCTGATGGCACATGTGGATAACCAGCGTGCGAAGCGGCGCGCCTCTGCGGGCGCATCTGGGGGCGACAAGGGGACCCTAATATAGTTGACACAAAAAATTGACCCACACGGGAAATCCCTTGAAACTTTTGCCAGGAAGTGACTGCGACCGTCGCTCGATCTAATGTGAGAAACAGGGGGTCGTGATCTATTACAAAAAGTCCTCGACCACTGTTAAGTTCAAAGTTACAGAGGGGTGTTTTTGAAGCCCTTTTCTTCGTCCAAAGATTAACTTTTCAATAGAATTGCGTTATTATTACATCATATTATTTTCGCTGACAATGTTCCTACTCTTCGATGAAACCGCGCGGCGTATGATGATGGTGGTGGCTGGGCAACCATGGTTGCCCAGACCATCAACACCATTTTTTGACTTGACCATCAAGCACCACCCCAGCCTCTGATCTTTCCACTGACTCCACGTCTGCTCAAAAGCCTTGGCCATGGCTTCGATCGAGACCGCGCTGCTCGCGCTGAGCCACCACATCATGTCCAGCCCAAGGCTGACTGTGTTGGAGCAGCTCACGCACCGGTCGCTCCACACCTGTTGCGCCACCCCCACCCAAGGTGGTCAACCCCCGGCTCATTGAGCACTGCCAGCCGATGAAGCCGGTGCTTCAGCATGGGCCGTGGCGCCACCGTCCTGCTGAGCCCACGGGACCGACGGATATCTTTTTATCCGTAAGGTTCAACGAGGGCTTGCTCGCCGCACAGTCCCTTCAACATGCGCTGGAGCTCAGAGGCTTGCGAGTCTTCCTGTGCTCTGTGCAGGCGGGGTGTGATCTTATCACGACCATCGCTGAGCACCTTGATGCGACCAGACTGGTCGTCATCTTGGGCACTGAGACGTACGGGTATGACACCGGCTCAGGCTGCTGCACCGCCGATGAACTTAAGTACATCGCAGCAGAACAAAAACCTTTTTTTTTGGTGAAGATGTGCGAAAGGTTCCGTGTACCTTTGGCGCGCTTCATCTTTGCCGACGTGATGTATCACGTCTGGAAGCCCACGTCGGGGCACGTCAATCTGACACCCGACCCGCTTGTCAACAGCATCGCCGTGCGCTACCACACGCTGGCCGCGACGTGACCGGCACTTATCACTGCCGTCGGCGCAAGCGTCAATGTAAATAATTTTACCGTCAGCATTATTCAAGGACAAAGTTTACAAGACACCTGTATTTAAAATTTTATGTCCTTTGAATGCTCCATCGATGTACATACATAGTACATACATGGATGTATGTAGGTTACATTGTGTTAATGTCACGTGTAAATTAATTTGAACGCACTTGCGAATTGATAATAATAATAATAGAACATGACAAATTTTTCACCAGTCAGACTTTTTGGGGGCAAAACATAAAAATACAAACATACATCGGATGTAAAATTTAATCTAGATTCACATGTCAAAAACACCAGCATACAAACAAATTTCGAAGCGCTGCAAACCGAGGCCTGTACGTACACGCGTACTGCCCCATGACACCTCATCCGTAACGAGCAGCTTCGAGCGCGCCACAAACTAGGGCCTATACGTACAACGCGTACTGCCTGTCATGGCATTACAAGTTCGTTGCCTCACCGATACTGCCCCTCCGATCATATCAACGAGCAACCATTTTTCTGACCAGGAGTTAAAATTATGGCGACTCACATCATCCCAAAGGAATGAGCAGCATCATTCGCCCTTTTCTTCGCTCCAAGTGACTGCCACGGCTAGAAGCTTTTGATATCCTCAAAATTCGGGAAGCCCGACCGCGGCGAGGCGCAGATCTTCACACAGCAGCAGGGCCCAGATCCTGGCAGAGCGCCCATATCGATCAATTACCTCTGCCAGAAGCAAAAAAGAAAGAGATCAAAAAAATTTCATGCTAAGGTCAGCTGCTTTTAGAAGATTATGTTCTGTCTGTGGTCAATTCACAGGGCGAACAGAGAAAGCTCCAAAGTAAAAAAAAAACACTTCTGGTCGACAAGACCGTACTTGTGGCAGGACCAATCAGGCTTCCATGACGAGTGCCGTCAAGGATAATCAAACATCCTGGTTGATCGCAATTGCCAGGGCTGGTATCTTCCAGTGTGATCTAGTAACTTCTGGGCATACGTCTATGCTTGTAGTCCAATAACAGCAATCGACAAGCCTACCACAGGCGTCACCCATTTCAATTCGTTGGTGCAGCTTGAGTAGCAAAGGTTAGAGCGGCCAAGCCGTCACCAAAAGCTTGTAGGTCTTGGACATTGAACAATAGAGGATCCACGCGCCAGCCGACGCTACAGAGAACAGCAGCAGCGCATCGCCAGCGTCTGGCCTGCTCCGCATGAATCAAGCCTTGGACTGGCGTCACGTTGAAATTCGATGAGAACAAGACAATGCAAACAATGATTTGGGAATCAGGTTCGCACCATTGGTATTCGAGGTTTTGTAGGAGCAAGGGGTACGGGTTGCGCCCAATAGTGCTGCAACCACCTATAAAGTGAAACAGTTTCATCGGTCAGCAAGCTGGCCTCTGCAATCAATACCACAAATAAAAAAAAGACTCGCCTCCAGCTTGATGAAATTCTTTGAAAGGAGCAGATCCAAGGGTCGTGCGCCCGCCTGCCACAGAACGCTATCGGGCATTAATCGCAGGTGTAACCAAACAGCGCAAAAGGCAAGACATCGTGGTAAAAGGCTTACAAAATCTCTCGCATCCGGGTCGGCACCGTGCCGCAAGAGTTGCTGGATAGCCTTTCGGGTGGTAGAGGAGAAAACGCAGGCTAGATGGAGTGGCGTTTGGCCGTGCTATATTATAATCCATGTACAGAAACATGAGGCTTGTTTTCGTTTTGTATTTGGAAAGGGGCATGGGTGGGTGGGAGTGAGCGTCGAGCGTGTCGGGGTACAGCTGAAGAAACGCCCACTGAAAGCGGCTTGAGCGCGCGAAGGAGGCAGAGGCGCGATGACAAGGGATGGGGTAGAGCTTGGTTTTAAGTCACAACATCAAGAAAAGGGGAGCGGGCGGAAAATACAGCAGAACAAAGCAGGGGGGACATGGTGCACCGATAACGTGCGGAGAGAGAGAGAGAGAGAGAGAGAGAGAGAGAGAGAGAGAGAGAGAGAGAGAGAGAGAGAGAGAGAGAGAGAGAGAGAGAGAGAGAGAGAGAGAGAGAGAGAGAGAGAGAGAGAGAGAGAGAGATAGAGATGGGGCAAAGGCGACGAGCAGCGGGGAGCAGGAGCAGCAGCCAGAAGGGGAGAAGAGGGAGACACTGTACTGACGTCGTTCTTGGCTTTGGTATCAGCACCGTACTTCAACAGCACCTCCACCACCTTGACACTAGCCCTAATGCAGGCCTCGTGCAGCGGTGTTTCGTCATCCTGTGGGAGGATGCATCAGCATGACGTACAGGTCCAGCATCATCATCAGCATCATCATGTGGTACAGATGCACCATCATGAAGGTACTGTACTGACGTCGTTCTTGACTTTGGTATCAGCACCGTGCTTCAACAACATCTCCACCACCTTGTCATGACCCCAAATGCAGGCCCAGTGCAATGGTGTCCAGCCATCCTGTGGGAGGATGCATTCATGCAGTATGTCTCTCATGTTATACCATAACGTCTCCACATTCAGGTTCACACATCATCATATACCAAACAGCATACGTACATAACCCTTGTGTTGGACAGCATCTCGAATACGTTGTTCGTCCCAACTGGTCACCAGCTGCAGCGCCTCTTGTGAATCTGATGAACGACACGCAAAGTACAGCTGAAATCCATCATCATCACTCATGGTAACGGTATGTCTCCATCACCACCCGCTTCAAACCTGCCCTCTGGCCTCTAGCCTTCACCAAGCTCATGAGCCACCTCCATCAGACGACAAACTAAAATTCGCAAGTTCCAAAACGGCAGCCGATCAGCGGTTCTTTGCACTTCCGTGCCTGAAGCGCCAAACGACTTACCTCTGGCCAATAGTTATCGGAGACAGTTGCAAGGCAGGTGGACCTGCTTGCCCAAGCGCACGCTGTCGACTGTGAGGCGAGATCAGTGGTCCCACTGAAATCAAAAAGTGGCAAGGGTGCTTCCAATGCAACGTTCTGGCGTCGCAACAAGGCCCTGACTAGAAGAGTGCCGTACAAAGGGCAAGCGATTAATCAGCCACGACAGACAGCCAAGGCACGTCCAGCAACCCGCCGATGCAATGTCAATATCGATGCCAACGAAAGCAGAAAAGTTGACAAATAAGGAGAAATGCAGAAACACAACACATGTTCCAAACGTTTTTTTTTGTTCCGCGAAGCATCAAAACGTCATACGAGCAAGTTCCGAAGCGCCGCAAAACCGGGGCTTGTACGTACACGTGTACTGCCTCTCTGTTAGCCGTGGCAGCTGGTCAACATTCCAAGCCCATTGGCGACCCGCTTCAACGCTGCCGACTAGATCAAACATCTCCCGAACCAGAGGCGAGCGACCATTCCCGACGACGAGCAAGCCAACTTGACTTCTTGAGCGGCAACTCGTGTCCAAAGGAAACAAGCAGTGAGTCATTGACGTTTCTTGGCACTAGAAATGACTACCAACGGGGTTCTTATGTCTATGCCTCCCAAACCCCTCCCCAGTAGTGTTGGGAAGTGCCGGCGAGGTTTAGATTCTGGCAGAGCGCCCAAGCCAATCATTACCACTCTACCAGAAGGCACCAAACGAGGAGATCATTTTTTTTTTTTTTTTGTTATCGGAATCTGGGCAGCTGCTGCTTTAAGTTCCCGGGGATGTCTATTCAGATGCACATATCCGTGCGCGCTACCCTGCAGCCACACTCATGGATGCTTCAAGAGCAGGCGCCATCAACTGACTGACCATCTTATTACTACCGTCACATCAGAAGGCATTTCCATCGCCTGTTTGTAGCTCTTGGCTAGCAAACTGAACTGTTCCTCTCACCATGTACGAACTGTGAGGCACGGCTTGTGCCCCGACTGCTGTCAAATGATGCTCATACGGTTGCAACGCCGAACTTGGGTCAATAATGATATCTTGCTTGGAGCAATCACATAAGCCCTATTGGAACACAGGCCATCAAGGAGGATCGTTGTATCGTTGTCGCCACACTTTCTCACCTGTTCATGCAATTGCCTTTTGGTCGACTTGACCACTCGATCAGCCTAAAGAAGTACAATTTCAGCATTTTGAAAGCTCAACTCGAGTCGTTGGTAAATTGCTTAGTTGGAGTTGGCTTTACAGGGAAGTCAGAAGTGCACGATTGGCGAGAGGAAGGAAAGGCGCTCCTCTTGTTGGTGGTTGCCGGACCTCGTGCCCGTTTACGTCGCCAAGTCCGACCAGCTGTGGATGGTGGAATCCAATTCTTCACCACAGCGCATGGATGCCTTGATTTCCCTCGGCTTTTACACGTGCCTCGGGCTCGCCAAAAGTATTCCAGCCATGATGCTCAGCAACTGGCTCGAGCCGGATACCAGTCGCAGGCGCCAGGAACGACCCTTGATATGTGTGGTCAGGCAAGAAGGATGGACATCAGCCACAAGGCCATGCTGTACCTTTTGGTCTGAATTGCGGACGGTCGTGCTTAGCCGCGAGCGAATGAATAAAGTACAATGTAGATCAGAGCGACAAAATTTAAGACTGGATCGAAAACAATCACAACGAGACTGCGGATCAGTTTAGCAAACTCAATAGAAGCTTTCAGGCGTTGAGGACAAGCAGCGAAATCATGGCCAGGGCCAGCCATAAGCTTGGCGCCGACGTGGTGCCGGTACCTGTTGATTTTTCAACGCCCAACTTGCTGCCCGATGTGTGCAGGCAGTCAAAGCTGAAGGATGCGATTTGCTTCATGGCCATGACGCCGAGCGTATGCATGGCTCCCTCTACAAGGTTGCACGCACAGGTGAAGTGAAGGTCGCAAACTTGTCGAAAGGGCCAGCAAGCAGGATTCAACATTAATGTTCCCGTACCTTCGAGGTCATGGGCCGAGGTGAAGCATTCGTTGGCACGAACAGACTCTTCTAGCAACAGCTCGCTACAATCATCCGAGTAAAAGCGGATGGTGGCTCCGCCATTGGGTTGACACGTGGCCGTGATGCGATTATGTGCCAACTGCCGGGTGAGATGCGTGCGACAGGCATTATTGCTGCAGAGCATGCCCACGGACGTCTTGTACATAGACGACGCAAAGGTGAGGGAGGCTTCGCAAGAATCGCGCAAGGCCAACGCCACCACAAAGGCACCGGCGTCACAATGTTCATCTGAATGCAACTGCATCAGCGCGCGCACGTTGGCGGGGTGTTGTGCGGTGCACGAAATGGGAAACGTCTCAAACAGGCAGTTGTTCTCCGAGCTGGCGTGGTGGGTGCCTTCATTTTCCAACTCCGAGTGGCAGAGTGAATCACTGAAAAAGCGGACCCCCACCTCGCCATTGGGTAGGCAGGAAAAGGTGGAATAGTAACCCATGGAAAAGACGCATTCGTTTTCAGACACGGAAACAATGGCCTCGTCTGGCGAAGCGGTGTCGCCACATTGACCGCCAATGTAAACGTGGTTTCCACAGGCCCCGAGAGTGAGCGTGGCTACAGGCAGCGTCGGAAGTGGGGCGAGAGAGGTCACATGAGTCGGTCAGCAACGTGTGATCCGATTTTTGAGTATCAGACATGGCGTGGTGGGGGCGAGACAACGGACCCAAGGCCAAGAGCCAAAGCCTCGCGCGCGCCGGGGTGGGGTGGCGGTTTGTCAAGCCGCCCATGGTAACGGGATCGCCAACCAGGTCAACCCAGTCTGCTTGCCACAACCCCTAGGTACCGCTCGTTGATAGTGATCACACCACCCTTGTCCAAACAGCTGCAATCTTTCCCTCTCAGCCCCGCGCGCCTCGACCGTCTCGTCTCGACCCCGCGCGCACCAACAGCAACAAAAAGAAATTGTTACGACCCAAGCCTTTCTCATATGTGTGTGTGTGTGTGTGTGTGTGTGTGTGTGTGTGTGTGTGTGTGTGTGTGTGTGTGTGTGTGTGTGTGTGTGTGTGTGTGTGTGTGTGTGTGTGTGTGTGTGTGTGTGTGTGTGTGTGTGTGTGTGTGTGTGTGTGTGTGTGTGTGTGTGTGTGTG
>NW_001865075.1:20406-75684 GCF_000002865.3 Monosiga brevicollis MX1
GCGTTTTATAACACACACACACACACACACACACACACACACACACACACACACACACACACACACACACACACACACACACACACACACACACACACACACACACACACACACACACACACACACACACACACACACACACACACACACACACACACACACACACACACACACACACATTTTTTTTCTCATTCTTTTGTGTGCGGGGTTAAACGGCAGTCAGGTCGGTGCTTCGGGTGCTGCCGTTCTGCTCACAGGAGCGAGCTGCGATGGGCCCCGAGGCTTGGCTCTCACCGTGTACATGCTGCGTGTTGCTTAGCGCACAGACTGGTATCACCGGTCAACGATGACGACAAAGGAGGTGGCTGATCTGCTGGCGCTGCTGGATCGGGCACGTTGCGCCGGTCACTGGGTCGAGGCGGCGGATGCTGCTCAAAAGCTGAGTGCTCTCCAAACAAGCGGTCGGCGAGGCACGTTTTGCGCTCTGGTTGATCTCGCTTTTTTGGTGACCAGTGTCCATAGCTTGCGCTCCTGCCCGACCTTCTTCCTTCTATTCACCGGGTCTTCACACTTTTGCGCTCAGGTCTGAGCGAGCTGGTGTGGGCCCAAGCCAGTCTCAGTTCGCGCCCCAGCTCGTCCGACTCTTTGATGCACTTGAGCACGGCCAATGGGCATCTTGAAAAGGCACAGGCCATCTTGGAGGCCAACAGTGATCGCTTTCTTTTCCACGCCCTCAAGTGTCAGCTTCAGTATCGCCTGGGCGATGCCGGCCAGCTGCACAACGACTTTTTGGTGCGCCCCGTTCCCGATGTCGCCCGCGTGCCTCCATGACTTTGCGTGTCTTGCTCAACCCGATGCGCCGCCCGAGCAGAAATGTATCGACACTGCCGACCCTGTGTGTCAGTCAGGATCTCTGTTCGAGCGCCTGGTCTTGCTTCAAACTTGCGCCATGCACAGTACGCCGTTTTCCTCGCAAGACCGATTCGCTAAGTTTTCTTGTGACTGCTTCTCATGCCGGCTGTTCTCGCCTTCAACCTGCTTGTGTTTAGTGGCTCTATGCGCCGAACACCAGCATCAACAGATGGGCTTTTTCACAAAGGTGCGTGCGCAAGGATAATACCTGACTACAACCTTTTTCTGTTCGCACTCATTTTTTTTCTCTTTTCCATTGATCTTGTTCCGCGCAGGCCGTCCAGGCACTGTCTCAGCGACGCATGACGCCAATCGAAGCCGACTATACCGTTTTCGTCCGTCCACCCTCACCTCAATCCCACCCTCGTGATCGTTCCTCGGTTCAACGACATTGATCCATCACTATCACTCCTCACACGAACGGCGCCGGCGTTGCCTAGGCTGAATCACTATGCAAGGACGTGGCCCACGCCATAGCCATGGTCGTGGCCTCACACGATCGTGATCCTGCGGCCGAGCGCCTGGTCCAGATCATGTGCAGCCACGCCGGTTTGTCGTCAACTTGCAGCCGTCCTGGTGTCTGAGCAACCAAACCTAACACGTGCATCGACCCTCTTGGATCTTGTAGTGCCTGCCATCATTCGTGGCCGCCTCACACCGCTCGTTCATTTCTACTCGGTGGAAATTCAACGACGGTACGATCTGACTCCTGCCACACTCGCTTGTATGCGGCCAGACCGGGCAGAATGGCAAATCTCAACCTTGGTCTTTCTCTCTTGCCCAACCGCAATTGCTTGTGGGATTTTATTTTTATTTTTATATTATCTTGCAGCGTCACGGACGGCGATCAACTGAGAGCGGTTCGCCATCTCGACTTGCCGCATGCATCCACCGCCCCGTAGCCTGCTTGCTACCTCCAAGCACCCAGGCGCGCTCATTATGTTCCTCTTCTTTGCTATTCTCCTGGTCATTTATATCCAGCTCTGGGAAGGTCTGGCGGCTTCAACTGAAGAGAAGGATCTTGCAGCTCTAGTTGACGTGTTTAGCCAACGTCTTGATCTTGAGGTCTTGACCGAGGTACGCCTCGCGCAACGCAAACCAGCAATATTCATTACGGGGAGACCGCGTCGGCTGGCCTCGCCGACTCCTCACCACTCCATGATCGACCTCGCTTCCGTCATCTCTCTGCGCCCATGTTGTTGACAATAGATTCTCGAAGACGGTTTGCATTTTCACGGCCTTTCAGCCGAAGGCAACATTCGGATGCTCTGGCTTGCCCTCTCCCTCAACCCGTAAGCAAGTACGCCAAGTACGCATGCCCTTCCCGAACAACGCCAAACTCACCGCTGTGGGATCTGGGTCCTTTGTGTCTTTGTGCCCGGCTCTACCGCACTAGCACCTCCCTGCGTCGTCGGCGCATCCTGCAAATGCTGGTCAACGAGGCCTTTGCAGATGACCTCGAGCGCTGGACAACTGCCGCTTGCCTTCTGCTTCAGACCTCGATTGCCCTCGATACAGACGTCAACGACGTAAGCCATCTGCCCTGGTTCAAATACACCTATAACTTGGCCCTTCAAGTCACAGTGTGCCCGAATCCTCAATCCTGAGCGTAGATTGAAGAACTGGCAAAGCGCGTGGAAGATCAAACCAGCAATGATTCTCGTTTCGTTCATGTGGCGCTGGCGCAAACATACCTTGCTCTTTATAAGCGTGGCTTCCGTGCTGCTACCAAACTCGCGCATCTGCAAAAGGCACAGGACATGGTCGTGCGGCTCGAAGCGTACGTCATTATCCCTTTGTGGCTCTGCTTGGCATTCGCTTCTCACACCGTGTCGATGGTGCACGCTTTTCAACCTCACGTGGACTGGTGCATGCGTCCAGTATGACCACTGACCTGACTAGCGTTGAGGCCGAGCTGGCCGTGCAAACTTGGGGCTTGGCGCAGCAGCTAGAGCATGCCGCCTTGATCAGTGCCACGTATGTGTGCAAGCTGACGCCAAACCTTGGGTTCTTCTTTCTCATTGTTGTTTTCTGAACGGCGACTCACGCTTTGCAACATCACGTGTGCGCAGAGCCGCTCGTCAACCAGATGCCAGTTGTCATCTACTTCACCTGCACGCCAATATTCTGACCGCCCTAGACCGGCACGTCTCCGTGACACACCATCGCTTGGTAAACTTGGGGCTCGTCATTTTCACGCATCCCTTGCTCCCGTTACAGGCATGATGAAGCGATGGCTGTGTTGCTGGAATTGCTACCGCGCCGGGACTTGGATCCTCGAGTGCTGCTTACACTGTGCGATCTCGTGACATATCGAGGTGAGCTTGTGGCTTTCCGATCACCCCTGGCGCCTCTTCCAAACCAGTGAATCCCATATTCACTCTTTGTTGCTCATCACCGCTGGTTCACAGAGGGCCCTCAAGAGACTCTGATGCTCATCAACTCGTTGCTCTTTGAACAAGACAACCTGTAAGAATGGCCCCTCGATTCTGAGTCAGCAATCAACTTCAGCTGCTCCGCTTTTCGCCTCATCGTCACACCCAATATAGGGATGCAGAATCTCTGCCTGCGGGTCTGGACAACCTGTCGGAAGAGCAAAGCGTAATGTCACACGATAAGTCGTCCCTCTTCTCCGAGTGGTACGTTGGCACTCGACGATGCATGCTTGTAGCTGGAGACGGCATTCACAACGTCTGGTGTCTTGTCCATGGTAGGGCGGGCACGAGCTTGCTGCCCGACTCCTCGCTTGTTTCACACCTTCAAGCGACTGCCCGCGTCAAGTCGTTTGCGGCCGACGTAAGTCATCCCACGCAGGAGGAGCTGCGTCATGTCCTCGCTTATCTTGAGACACATCCTGGTCAATGTCTTCATATTGCGCCTGGTTTTTGCTCTGCAGCTCTGGCTAGTAACCTTGAAGTGTTTCGTGGCGCTGGATGATTCGACCAACGCCGAGAGTAGCCTTCGTGAAGCCGTCCGCGCCGGCGCACATCCTGTCGAGTCTCACTATTGCGAGGCACTGCTTGAGCGATACCGTGGTGCGTGCATTTTGGAAGGAGCGGCGGAAGGCAGGCGGGTATCTCTGCTTTGCTCACCCTCAAGTTTCCTGTCCTGTCCAACACCAGGCAACGTGGATAGCGCAATCGAGGCAGCTGAGCATTGCCTGGCTCTGGATCCGCTGCACATCAACAGCATGCTGTTACTGGGCGAACTCTTTCTTGCGCGGGACGAGGTGGACATGGGCATCAATCGCTTGTCTACCGTCCTCCAACTTCACCCGACCCACTTGAAGGTACTGGCCATAAAATCTTTTGACCTCGCTTGCCAATCTGCCCGAGCATGATGTCACGTTCGCTTGGGCTGCCTGGAAATTGAAATCCCGCTAGGCACGCGTGCTGCTTGCCGACGCGCTGGACAAGACTGGTGACACGCTTCAATCGGCCCAACTGCTACTTGAGGCATTGGAGCTGGAACGCGGTGCTCCCCTTGTTTCGTTCAATGAGATCATGAGCCTACCTCTGGCGTGAAGACCCTCCTTTCTCTGAGGAACGAATTTGACATTAAAGCGGAGAAAAGAATTGATAGTATATTCCTGACGATGCACAGGACCACCGCATGCATCAACCGAACGACGGTGCAAGGGGTGACAACCGAATACACGCAAATCCAGCCGTGAAACTTTGCACCACACACAAACTCAAGCAAGACAGCAAGCAAAAGGAACAATCATCGGATGACACTCACGCAAACAAGCAGCTCTCTCACCAGCGCATGGCTGCGGGTACTATCATCCCCAATGGCCATCCCCTGGGGGTTTGGCCATGGGAAAGCAAAAGTACACCCGCCGAAAAACAGCAAGTGCCGCACATGGAAGATAGTCAATACAACGGTTCAAACTTTCAAAACACAACATGACGTCCTAAAAAAAAAGAGCCACCGCGAGGGGGCACAAAAATCTCCATTCCCTATAATTGTGTCTCATTGAGCACCTTGGTGCAAATGTTCTTATAATCCAAAGATGAGCCTGAGATACGCTTGTGACGAATGCCATTCATGAGCAAGCGTGGTAGCTTGCAAACCTATGATGAGCCGTTCCGCCGTGAGCAACCAACCGTCCAGAGACACGAATGAAATCGACGCCCTCAGTACGCACCTCCATCTCAAACACAATATCGCCATGCTCGCACAGCAGGCAAAAGTCATCCGAATTTTCAAAGATGACATCGTTCAGGGCGAGAACCCGTTTTAGCTCCTGCAGAATGTACTCGGGTTCCTTCGTGCTGGTATTGGTCATACTAAACGTAAAACGCAGCGCACGGGGCTTTGGCGCCTAAACACACCACGCCACCGAGCAAAGGAGAGGAGTGCCCAGGTGCAAGCGAATAAGCTCGGCCGGCTATGATGCAACTGGTACCAAAAAGGAGGGGCAGGAACGAGGGAGGGACAAGCATGCATACCCCCGTTGAGGATGCACGGCGGAACGACTGTCGCAAGCCTCGGCGCATGCGGTTGAGGACACCCGACTCGCCGTCCTCAGAGGGCGCCTCGCCACCCTCTGTGATGGTGCGGCGACGACCTATGGCCAAAGGTCGCCGAGTCAATGGGCGATGAAAAGTCACGGTCTTGATCAGGATACTCATGCAAGACCAGAGTGCAATCGTAGGGTGCAGGACGTACGGGTACCGCGCAAGCTCTGGGAAAGTGCCGAAGATTTGTTTGGTGATGTAGAATGAGTTGACGGTCCGCCTGCCGTAGATGCACTCAAGTGCGTTGCGGCAAGTTGCTCCACGGGAACAGCCACCGTCTTTGACTTGATCGTTGGACGAACAGCAGTAGCCTGGGAGAAAAAAAAATGAAAGAAAAAAGAAGAAACAACACGACAAAAAGAGTTGAGCTGTCGCTTGATGAGGAGGAAGGGCAGCTGTTCAGCAGAAAAAAGCACGAACAGCACTTGTGCTGCCACACTAAAACCGACCGAGGAGGCAGTGTGACGGCGCGGGGCATTGGGGATGGCGGGCAAGGCTTTGCCTCGGCCAGGGGGAGCGCCACCGGAACCAGCGCGCTGGAATTGCTTGAGGCGGTCCACTCGTGAACCCCCAGCGGTGGGCATGGCTCGTGTCGGAGCCACTTGGTCTGAGGCCGAAGATCCAGCCAGGGCGTTGGGTGCTGATGCGCGAGGCGACTTGGTCTGGTCGCCTGCTGCCGTTGCTGGCCGAGCTGTCTGAGCAGGCTGCATCAATTAACATGAGTGATGTATTGTGAGGACGCTGCAGACGTGTGAAGAAGCGCAAGGGAGGCGGGCAAACCTTGGTGTGTTGCTTAAAAGTGTCTGGGCTGGCAAAAGGCAGCAGCAAATAGGCGGCCGTGTGCTGGTCGTACAGATCACGCTGCATGGATCCAAACAAGAAAGACGCACATCCGCACTGTGAGCCCTCTTGGGATGGCATGGATCTTGTGCGCGGGTATGGCCATACCTCAAGGGAGCTGATAACTTCTTCCTTATTAAAGCCGAGCTTCTCCAGCAGAGCAAAGCGCTCGGGATCGCGGAGCTAGAAGGGCGCCGATGGAGAAGCGTTAGTTGATCCAAAAAGCGCACGAATCTGAATTTCACATTCCAAACAACCTGCTTTTCCCGCCAGCCAAACGTGGTCCTGCGTGCAAAGCCAGGCCATGGAAAAACGTACATCTGGGGTGGGATGCTCGTAGGGTGTCAGAGGGCTATCTTCAAAGCCCGTGTTGATCCAAGGCTACGTGTAGATGTCCCAGGAAGCGGCAATGGTGGGTCAGCACCCATGTAATTTGAAGCGCACGGGTGTCAAAGCAAAAAACTGGGCCACAAGCGTGAACTTGAAAAAAAAAATATGGCGAGCAGGAACAAACATCGGTCATGACTTGTGTCAGGTTGCAGCGCTTGGACGGTGTCAAGACGAGAAATCTTCTTAAAAGCCGTTCGCACTCTGCGCATGAGCAGAAATAAATGAGATTCAGGACCAGTTTTTCCTCCCACGACAACCATGGGGCATCTGCGGTCAAACCGAAACAGAAATGGAGAGCAAAGACCAACCAGTGGACATGTAAAAAGGGATCCTATATTTGCCCTTCAACACGCGATCACGCAGTTCCTTGAGGGTTGATCCGTCAAAGGGTAAAGCTCCGCTGATGAGGGTGAAAAGAATGACGCCACAACTCCAGACATCAACCTCTGGGCCAGTGTACTCGCGACCCTGAAGCGGACCAACGGGTCAAGGCAGGGCATTTGAGACCATAAAGGTATCCGTGGATTTGCCTCATCTTTGAGCTTATGACGCACCTGAAAGAGTTCTGGGGCGGCATAAGGCGGACTACCACAGAAGGTGTTGAGCTTTTGATCCGGCTCATACATGTTTGCAAAGCCTAACACACGGTTGATCGCTGGTTAATGAGCCTCTTGCAAGTTGAAGAAGTGGCAAGTACAATGCGGTCGCGGGCTGTGGGGCGGGGTGCAGGGAGGTCAGGCATGAAGACATACCAAAGTCGGCGATTTTAATTTGCAGGTCTTTGTCCAACAGCAGGTTCTCGGCCTATGTGAGGTAGAAGTGGCACGACAATCAAGACCAGACATCTTGACCAACGGGTAATGCCAGCCGCCCCTACCTTGAGGTCACGATGGACGATACCCCGGGCATGGCAGTATTGCAGTGCCGAGACAATCTGATGGTGCATCGCAAGTGTCCAAACAGGTAAGAAGGCGTAAAACCCTAGTACGCAAGGAAGCTGTTTTTTTTTTTTTTTCCTTCTTCTTCTTTTTTAAAAAAAAAAGCAGGCAGCGAGGACCACGGTGGCAGATCAAACCTGGCGAAATTTGATGCGGGCCTCTTTCTCTTTCATGCGACCGTGGGACACCAAGTAATCAAAGACTTCGCCACCGGACGCATACTCCATGACGAGGTAGAGGTATTTGGGAGTATCAATGACTTCGTAGAGCTTGACAATGTTTGGGTGATTCAGCATCTTGAGGATGCGCACTTCTCTCATGACCTAAACATGAAAAAAAAGACGGGTCGGCGTGGGATCCTCAGTCAAACATTGCACTGGGACGTGGCGCTGATCATGAAAAGGCGGTGCAGGAGGAAAGAGTGCATTCGTACCTTGAGCATGTGAGATTCCTTGAGCCTAGTCTTATCAATGACCTTGATTGCCACCTCAACATTGGTCAGCTTGTGCTTGGCCAGCTTGACGCGTGCAAAATTGCCTTTGCCAATGGTCTGCGTCGCGCGTGGGACGAGGGTGAGATAAACTGCACATGGCGTCTTAAAAAGAAAAGCGAGAAGAGAGGTGGTCACGCTGTCGCAAACAAGCGCACCTTGTACATGATGTATTCGCCAATGGTCTGTGCAGAGCGCTCTGTGGAATAGGCGAGACACGGATGGTGAGCACGACTGTGTTGAAGGATGCTGACAAGCCTGCTGAATACAAGCACCGAAGCGGCAGCGGGGCGCACCGTCATCAAGCCGAGTCGGAACATGCGCTGCAGCTGCCTGTGAAATGTGCAAAAACGTAGCAAGTTCGGGAGGGGACACCATGGCATGCATCATCAAGGCAGAAGCGCCAATTGAACAGAACAGAAGCCATGGAGAAAGCTCAACGACATACATGTTCCGGCACGACTTGCAGCGGGGGAGTTGTCATGACTGTGGTCTTGGAAATGAGGCGGTATGTGACTGGTGCCAGCCCAGGTGGCGAAAAGGAAGAAAGAACAACGCTCAAGCGCGGAATCCCCAGGCCATGCCGTTTGCAAGGCGCTGAGAGTTTGATAAGAAAGCAAACGCTGTCGGGTCAATGCCGACTGCGTGTTGCGACGGGTCGGACCCAAAATGGCCGCGGACAGTCTGGATTCGGCTCACTGCACCAAACGTTGCAACTTTCACAACGCCAAGAAAACAAACCCTGTGCTACAAGAGTGCCAGGCGACGCGATGAGGTGAGTGAGCGTGCGGGAGCAGTAGTCGAATGTGATGCGCAGGACAAGCCACAGATGAAAAGTTGGCCCCCAAGCCACCACAGCAAAGTGCTAAGGAGCAATAGCGCTTCAAGGTGCGCACAAGGCCAGACAATGCTTGCCCGCGCGCCAGCCGAGACCGAAGCGCACGCCGGAACAGACCAACACACCTTTGAGCTCAAACTGGACGATGCACCGAGGCAACAGCGGCTTGAGTGCAACAACGCCGCAGCCACACTAGATAGCCCTGTATCTCACCGCCGGCCACCTCTACACCGCACCCCACTGGCTTCCCTATCAAACCCAGTGCCACTGCCACTGCCGTCGCACCCGGCAGCCGCTCACCGTACCGCTGCCGTTTGACCACAACAACAACAACAGCAAACAGCAACAGCAAACAGCAACAGGTGCTGGGAAAATGAAACCGTAAAAACAACAAAATCGTCTCTCTATCTCTCTTTGAATCTCTCTTTCTCTGAATCCCTTTCAAACTCTGTCTCTCAAACTCTCTCAAACTCTCTCAAACTCTCTCAAACTCTCTCAAACTCTCTCAAACTCTCTCAAACTCTCTCAAACTCTCTCAAACTCTCTCAAACTCTCTCAAACTCTCTCAAACTCTCTCAAACTCTCTCAAACTCTCGAGCCCTCTCTCTCAAACTCTCTCAAACTCTCGAGCCCTCTCTCTCAAGCACACACACACACACTCTCTCTCTCTCTCTTCTCTCCTGTGTTCCCTCTTCTCTACTTCTGTCTCTTCCACTCTTCTCTCCATCTTCCCGCTTTTCTCTCCTCGCTTTTCTCTTTCTCATTCTCTCAACTCTCTCTCTCTCTCTTGTCACAACTCATGCTCTCCCTCTCTCTCTTCTTTCTTCTCTCTCTCTTCTCATTCTCTCTCTTCCCTTCCACTTCTTTCTTTCTCTCTCTTTCCCTCTAAGCAATTCGTCTCTTTGGAACGAACAAGACAGAAGGATACCAAAGTTGTGTGAGAGAAAGTGTAGCATATGTCACACGTGTTCGCACCGACGTCCGCCACTGACACTTGGTAGTCATCAAGTACAGATGGTAGCCCTGCTGAAGTGCAAATGTCAGACAGTGATGTCAGACTGTATCGTCAGCCGTTCAGAGCCGTTGTTGAATGCACCATTGCGCCCAAGCCCTCTTTGTCGACAAAGTTTTCCCGCCAGCCAGAGTCGGATTCGGGGTTTTTCCTGGCACATGGACGGAGCACAAATCCGTTCAAAGTCGATCCGCGGATAGCGACAGTGATCCGTATCCCTTTCTCTCCCTTTCCGTCTCCCTCTCCCTCTCTCCCTCTCTCCCTCTCTCCCTCTCTGCGAAGCGGAGGCAACCCAGCTGTCTGACCATGGCGTCCCTGGAACCGTTTGAGCAGGCGCCACCGCTTGACACCTCGAATGCTTTGGCGACGAATCAGCCAGTCAAGCAACGCACGATTGACGGCGTGACCATCTACTTTGCCCCCCGAGCCAACAACACGCAACAGGACCTTCAGCCGCTCTTACAGCGTAAGCGTGAGCTTGAAAAGCAGTTGCACAAGCTGCGACTCGTGCAGGGGTATCGCAGCGAGCAATTCGCCGAGCTGCCCGCCTTGAGCGATCGCTGGACACAGCTCTGCGAGCAGCTGGTCGCTGACCTCTTGGCACTGGCCCCGGACAAGACGCGCAAGCACCTGCTCTTCCACTACGGTCTTGACCGCTTCCTCCCTGCTCAACCAGATGGAGAAGAGGACGACGATGACGATGAAGAAGAGAAGAGCGATGGCGATCATGCCCACAATGCGCCCACAGGGTAGACTTGGTATTGCAACTGCCACTTGACAACCAGATTGTGACAAGCTGAGCTTGGAGATTGAGGAGCGATGCCGTTCCATGAAGTGATTCAGACATTGAAATTAATTGAAATGAATACAAAAGTACCACATGGCCTGCACGATCACGACGACTCGGACACTTCACCCAGCCAAAGGTGGGGCCTGAGCAGGGACACCTGTACAATAAAACTCGTCCGACCCTCTCACGCGTGCTTTTTGTTCAAGCCGAAGTTGAAAAGTATCGGGGAACCTGGCAAAAGCCCGTTGCAATCACACACACGCGGTAGACAGGGCCAACAGTGTAAGGACAGAAGCCAAGGACGAAAGACAGGTGGATCCTGTCAACATGACAGCCAATCAAGTAAGTGCTTACCGCTTCACGCAGCGTCTGCGTCAACCGATTTCCGTGCTCCAACGCACGCAAGCTCTGACGCATGGCTCGCAACCGAGCCTGCGCAATGGTGCGGCAGCGTGACTGCAGTCGATTGTACGCGGATTCATCCCAATGTGAGTTGCCGTATGATCAAAAAAAAAAAAAAGAGATTCTCGTGGACAATGAAGCTGTTGCCCCTACGACAACCGGTCACTACATACAATGGCATTGGGTCGAACGCCACAGGTGGTGGCCAAAGCCCGAAACTTTTCTTCGCTGCTCACGGCTTCATAATCCCGGACCAGCGAGCGCAGCTGCGACTCGAATAGAGCTGCCTTTTGTTGCCACACCAAAGCACCTGCCCCAGCCCGGAACGAAACGATTGGTAAGATGAGGCGCTCAAGGCTTCACGCTGGAAAAAGAAGAGAGAGAAATGATCGTCCCAGGACATACGCTCCAAGACGCGATTGTAGCACATTAGCAGGTTGGCGGCCGCCTTGCTGGTCTGTCCCGTCGTTGCTGTCTGCAACATGTACAGCCCGCGCTCCTCCTGCGCCACCACAAAGATCAGCCATCGACCATCCAAGCGCCCAAGCAGCGACAACAGCACTACTCACGTTTGTCTCGACGGCCGTATCCAGTGCACCAAAGGCATTGGCCAACGCGGCAATGGTCTCGTCCAAGGTGGTCTTGTATGAACACTTGAGAATGCTCTTGAGCTGACCGAGCGCCTTGAGCAAATTCTGATACCGCTGATCAACCGCCATCGACGGCGAGTTCAAAAAGCCGTCATCCAGTTCAGGCACCCCAGTCGAAGAGTTGTAAATATCAACATGTGAATGTTGACCCGAGGTGGCCCGCGCATCGCCGGCCGAGGCATTGCCTATCATCCAAGCCAGCCGCCCAACAGATGAGGAGCCGCAGAAGAGCATCAAGAAAGACGTGGTACAAGGCCGTAGACAAAAAAAAGAGACTGGCCCGGAGTGACAACAACACAAGGCCGGCCCTGGCGCATGTACCTTCAGCAGAAAGTTGGATGTTCACAAAAAGAGTCGTGCCCGAGAGCCGCTGGTGTGTCGCCGACAAGAGCCGAACGTGACGGTACCCCTCCTGGAGCGAGGTCAGGGGAATCACGGCCTGTGCAATGAGGTCGTCCTGGTTGCTGACGTCGTAATCATACACGACAAAAGTCAAAAGAGCCAGGTCGGGCGCATGAAGGTCGAACTCAAAAGCTTGATTCCAGCGCGGGTTGAAACCATTGTTGTCGACCACCGTGGTTTGTCCCGTGGCGCTATCAGCGGGAATGCCCTCGATGCCCACAATGACGTATGGGTCGATAATCTCGCCCTTTTGCGTGGCCCGACCACCAATCTAGAAGTGCAGGCATGGACATGCGCAGAGTGATGAGCCCCAACTCATGCCAATGGCCTGTCAGACCCGACACGAGAGCAGACAAGTCGTACCGTTGCCTTGGGCAGCTGCTGAGCGCTGATGACCTCGACGCGCAGCTTACGACCCAACGAAGGATCCAGCGTGCCCACGTCGTTGGGGTTAAACTTTGTCTCCGTCGATCGCAGAAACTCCGGCTAATCACCCATGCAATCACCCATGCATGCCAAAGATGAGTTGTGCCAGGGCGAACAGGTGCAAGCATCTGGGGCACGCAGAGTTTGCATCATGACTCGAGGTGCGCCCAATTCACAAGCACGGACCTTGAGCACATAGCCACAACCGCCGTTGTCCGCAAAACGACCCTACCATCGCCAGCAAAGCATGATTAGATTGTAGCGTAGATAAGCGTCGGAAAAGCAGCAATTCTGCCCAAACTCGTGATGACAACAAGCTCCAGCAAGCGCTCGCACCTGATTGAGGTGCATGGGAAGGGTGTGCGTTTGGTAGTTTAGGGCTACAATCTGGCAGCCAGCGTTCCACATGGGCTGAGGGTTGTAGTTGCTGGAGGAGACACGCAGGCCAGCGGGGTACGTGCGGGCCAGCTGGCGTGCGTTGCGCCGGACAAAGACATTTGTATCGTGCTCATTCTCCACCAAGCGCATGGCACGCTTTTCGCCAAAGGAAGACATTTGCATGGCCTTTTGCTCCGTAAAGCTCTGCTGCAGTTGGGCCACACCTAAAGAAGGATTGTACGTGATGACATGCATCACAATGAGAAGTGCTCTACACACACGCACAAACCAGGTAGCGCAGCACACACAAAATTGAATCGCGTTGAGTCAGCTCAACTATACCTTTAAACTTGACACCCGACAACGACACGATGTTGGAGAAAGCAGGGGAAACAAGCTTGCTCTTGGCGCTGGCGCCGTCCTTGCTGCCGCGCGCGTGGCGCTTGAGCGCCTTGGCTTGCTTACTCACACGCGTACGAACGGCACGAGGTTGGCTCTTCAGCTCGGACTGCCCACTCGAGGACATGTCCTCAAACGCTATTGATTCAGCAAACACCCAACCACAAGAATGAATACAGAGCGGAAGATATCACACCGCATGCTCAGGTCAGGCGGTGTTGTACCTTCAGATGCTTCGTCCTCGTCACTGACAGCGCCGTCGCCAGAGGCGGACGCTGGGTTGACTTTGCCCTATGGAAGGTAGGAGTTGGCAAGGGATGTATGAAATGGTTTTGCATGTTCAAGATGATGGCAGGATCTATGCAACGCGATTGCCACATTCGCACCTTCACAATCACCTTGCCCTTGAGCGAGGCGGGAGAGGGCATGGGTTCGGTGGAAAAGGGCACAACAGCCAGCCGCTCTCCAAAAGCAGCCTTGATGTACTCGGCCAGTTTCTGCCGTGTCGGGATGCAGTAGCACAGTGGAAGCCGGTCCGGAAATCAGTGCCTCATTCAGGACAAGGCCGACGGCACACCAAGAGCGGGCAATGATAAAAACACTACTCACGTCTTGCTGAGGAATGGAGAGGTGATTCTCGATAGACAGGATGAGAGGAAAGTCTGTCGTCACAAATCCGTGTTCGGCGCACGCGTTGATGACATCCTTGAGCAACACCTGGTTGTGTAGCCGCATACATCGTCCAGGCAAGGCAGAAGAGGGGAAGAAATCTTAGAACCACAATTGAAACAAAAGCAGAGTCAAACACGTTCTGGACGCAGGTTGAACGCACCTTACTGGTCAAGGTATGACCGTGGTAGACGACGGGTTCGCCGTCCTCGCCATCCCAACAATCAATTTCCTGAGACGCAAAAAAAAAAATACGTGGAGGGGTAACACGTTGGAAAGACCAATGCGTCAAGAAGTTCCATGCACGTGGAGAGCACGGTCAGGTGTGACAAAACCATGCGGGCGCGACCATTCTGCGCCGGGTGCTGAGCGAAAAGACGACACGTACTACGCAGCGACAGCCCATGCGAAGCGCTCGAATGTAGGCCTCAACGTCTGAAGAGCCATAGAGCTGGTCTTCCATCAGGTAGGTGTTGTGGGAGGAAGCGATAAAGTATTGGCTGAGGGGGCGTGTCATATCCTGGTAAACCTCAGATCGGTGTTGCTGCTTGTAAGCACTCGCCGAGGGGTCGGTCAGCATGTTGGTAAAGCCGTCAATGCCCATGAATCCATCTGTAGGAGCCAATCACGCATACGACCAAGGTGCACAAACCAAAGCGATGGATTGAGTGCAATTGATCAGAGCTTGAAAGGATGTATGGGCAGCAGCGGGCCAAGGTGCAAACTAAAATGAAACCACGCACCGTCGCGGGCATGCTCAAAGCGCTTGATGATAGCCTCGACTTCTTCCAACGATAGCTTTTCCTCCTGCATCATCAAACATGCGCGTTTACGGATGAAAGGCATGTGGGCTCGACAAGTAACCAGCGCAGCGCAGGCGCATGCTCACCTGTTCCACGCGCAGAAAGACTTGAAGCTGCTCTGGGCTTAAAGTGGCGTCATCGAATGTGTCGGTGGTTCCGGCAGACTGCACGCCGCCGGATCGCGAGCCGTATTTGTTCATGAGCGCACCCAACTCGGGGCGAGCCACAAGGGCCTGGTCGTCACAAGTCGGCATGTGAGAATGGGCCGCGTGCAGGGCACCCCACGTCGAGCAGCAACAGGCATGGGAGGTCGACAAACCTTGAAAAAACGGGCAAACTCCTTATAATCCAGCTGACCGTAGCCCGGGGTCCCCTTTTTATCACGGTCGGCTTGCATGAAGCGCTGCCGCAGATCGCGGCGCGGAATGGCGACATTGAGACGGAGCATGAGGCGTCGGATTTCCTCCAGGTTGAGTTGCTTGTCGTTGTTCAAGTCACTCTGATTGAACATGTCACGCAGCCAGGCATCACGCAAGCTGTTTTGTTCTTCGTACGGCACGGTGGCAAGATCGGCAAGGCGCTCACGAGCCACAAAGTGGTTGAGCGCAAGCACCCAGGTGTTGCGCAATGATTCGGTGGGCGCAACGAGATCCAAAATCTCCTCGGACTCGCCAAAAATCACGGAGAAGCAAAGGTCATCCTGCAGCATGTCACGCAAGCCCGGTGTGCCGTTATCATAGCTGCGTTGAAAGCTCGTGGTCTTGCGACCGGGCCTAGTGGATACACAATCGGTCGTGTCAGATTTGAGACGGGGAGGTGGGCGGCTTTGATGGGTTGTGACCACGTAGGCCATGCCCGAGTTGAAACGGCTGAGATCCAAGACATGGTGCAAATTGTTTCGCGACACACACACACGCGCAACACACACGCACACACACACTGAGAGGTACGCACCGAACTTCGCGAAGGACTGAGGCGCGGATCGAGGCCTCGCGTGAACCCTTGGTACGACTCAGCCACTGAATACGGGTTCCGGTGGGATCGATCCAAAATTCGCGCTGAAAAAGGCGCCCTTCGCGGACCTTGTAGAGGCTGCCAGTGCCCATTTGCAAGACACGCACGGCGCAGCATTCCACGACCAGCGTAATCTTGAGGCTATCGATCATCAGCTTGATGACGTCTGGTAAGGGCAGCTCGGTGACATCTTTACCATTGATGGCCACGATATAGTCACCATCCAGCAGGCTCGCATGCTGCGCCGGTGTGCCCTCCTGCACGCCGACAACAAAGGCCCCAAAGGCATGACGTGCTGCTAGGCTCCGGTCCAGAACCTGCCGCGATGGGACAAACCCCCACGGACGGCTAGGGTCTTGGCGCTGGAGCGTCACCGTCCGCTCAAAGAACGTGGAGGCATCCATGCTGGCGATCAACGACGCGCCTGCCTCTACCAAAGGTTCGACACAACACACCGAGATCAACACATGCCAGAGCAAAGGTCAGGCCGAGCGAGAGGACCCGAAGATCTAGCACGAGGCACGAGGCACGCCATGCCATGCCATGCTGCCCAACCAAAAACATAACGAGATCCACCCCGAATCAAACGAATCGACAATCCCGCCTCCAAAAGCATTTCACCCTCCTTTGTCCCCAGCTGTCGTGAGCATCTCCCCCCATCACCAGCCAGCCCTCTCCTCCTGCGCTGCCATCCATTAAAGTCAGTTAGTCAGTCAGTCAGTCAGTCACCTCTGCGGATCCAAAAATGAGAGAGAGACTGCGCTTGCTGCTGTACGTGTGTGTGTGTGTGTGTGCGTGTGTGTGCTTGGCTGGATTACACACACGTGTGGCAGCTTCATGTGCATTACAGCTTTGACATTACACGTCAGGTGTGGCACTCACATCCGCCCCCCGGTTGATTGGTTGTGTGAAAACAGTGACCATAACCATTTTCACAACTCGTCTGACAATTCGTTGCTCAATTTTTCTGACATTTGATGCAGATAAAGTGTAGTTTTTGTCGCACAATCGCAAAGCGGCGTTGGAGATGGCTGACCACCTGCCCACGCTCGCCGCGCCGGCGACGGCGGCTGGGGATGGTGTCCATGGTGTGGCTGCTGGTGCTGGTGGTGGTGGTGACTCGTCGTCCCACGAGGCTTTTCGGCGGTTGCTCTTCAAGTCGGACGCTCCGCAGGGGGCTTCTGGAGGTATGCTGTCTCTTGAAATGACCTGTTCTGGCCTCGCGTGACCACTTGCTGGCCCATCTGTCTTGCTCTGTCCGTCGCGCGTCTCACGACTACCGTATGCTCTACCTTTGCTTTAGTTTTGGCGCGAGCCCAGATGTTTTTGCAACAGGCCTCGCAAGCACCTGTGCCCTCGTCTGCCTGTGAACCAGAAATTGAAGACCAAAACGATGACGATGAGGACGAGGTCGGCCAGGACGATGAGGATGCCGGTCAGGAGCAGCGTCCAGAGTCCAACAAAACGGACATGCCTGCTGTAGAAATGGTACGGTCTGCTATGCCCATGACCTTGCCTGCCCCCTCACGCCATCATACCACTGATGATCACCCAACCCTCCTCCCTTCCTTTGTTTGCCAATGCGCATCTCCTCTCGTCTTGCCCCATTGCTTAGCATGTCCTTGGCGGTCTGTTTGAAGAGAAGCAGGCGGGTCAAGCCACAGATAGCGATGCCACGCTGGCTGATCAAGCCTTGGTGCACATGCTGGACCTGCAGCGCCAAGCTCAGAGCGCTGCCTCTGATCGCACCTCATCACCCACCCAGGACGAATCGCAAGGCGCCGCCTCTTCCATTCTCTTGCCCCGCGGCCTCCGCGGTCCTGACGCCTCCTGAGTTTACGCTTGACCTTTTTTTTTTTTTTGCAACGTGTATCGCACCTCGCCATTCCCTTCCCACCGACCCCTTATCCCCATGCTCCCGTCGACCAAATTATTAAAAAAACGGCTGGTCGACAAGCTGAGACTCCGTAACAACCTGGATTGGACACCCGATGCGGCCTTGCACGCTTTTATGCTGTCGAGCTCGCCACCGCCCGTACACCCATTAGACGATAATCCTTTGGAATGGCGAACAACTCGGCCTCTATCGCTCGCTCTTCAAAGTGGTGAAAAGTGACGCGTGCCGACACGGTCGGAAAGACGGGGATGTCTACGAGCCCAACGGGTGCCAATGCCAACGCATGAGCTTGATCCAACCCTCTACCCTTGTTTCGATGCCGTTGATATTGCCAAGTGTTTCTGGCCATGACCTCGCTTCCGCGCTGAGCGCCAAATTGTCATGCCTCTTTTGCAAAACACCTTCACTTTCAAGCCACATCACATACCCAGCTTGACGGGGAAGCCTGGGGGCAGGCGTTGCTGCAGAAAGGTGGTCATCGAATGAATCATGGGATCCGTGGGTGCCACGGCCTCGAGCAGCGTGACCAGGTGCTCGATGGTGAGTGGAAAGCCTTGGTGCATCCTACCCAAACAGAATCGTGAGACACACCTGTAATCCCCCGCCATTTCCCCAAACCAATCACAATGCGAGCCGGAGTGTGGAGGGTACAACCGTCTTACCACAGTGTTGCCCGATGATTCTTGCGCTTGTCCTTTGTAGTCTACACAAACAAGCAAAAGCAAGAACAACGAGGCACCTGTAAGTATTTTCAACTTTATGGTTCGCAACGTCCAAATCATAAGCATCATGTGGTACACACAAAGGGGCGACCCAGATAGGGTGGGTCGGCGCTGGCCTGATATTCATCAAACGTGATTGCGGGGGCCTCGTGCCGAGGCAGCGAGCTCAAGGGTGGGTCCTGAGTCAGACCGAAAAGCAGAGGCAGGGTCAAGAAGAGCGGCGATGATGAACATGCACAGAGGCCACAGTGCGCAAAGTTGCAAGCGCTTACATACCGGATACTCTTCTTCGTCATCCCCATTATGGTTGGTGCGTGCCACCTGATCCAACGGCGCGGAAGCATCCTCGTCCACATCACTGTCTGCTGAATCAGAGGGCACGTCTTCTGGGCTCACGTCGTCTCCATCGGCCGAGCACTTGGAATTGCGGCGCCCCTCATGTGCTGGACGACCAGCAGCATGCGCAGCTTTCATGCGGGCAATGAGCGCCTTGCGCCACGCCCGCAACTCTGGCGTCAGATGCTCGGCGCGGTGCTTGGACACCACGCCAACCTGGGTCAAATCATACACGTCGCACTGTGCAGACACCCACAGTGAGTAGAGGAGAGGCGGATTCCGCGCGCACAACGGCAACAGGCAGAACCAAGGCCGAGCTAGCAAATGGACAATTAGGTCATACAGCCCGGCGGACGCTTGACCGGGGCAAAGCGTCTGGCCTCGTTGCATCCCTTTGGATTTAGGGTGGAATTTTCAGGCGGCTCACGCACCTCATATTCACCAATGGTTTCCTGTCGCTCGGTGCGAAAGCCATAAATACCAGACAACGCTCGAGTGCACACGGCATGATCCACTATACGAGCCCACGACGTGAGCTGCTGCGTGCATGCCAACACACAAGCAAGCCTAAAGCCTCAACGTTTGGGAAGAAGCTGACGAACCATCAATTGAAACGTCCACCTGCTCAGTCGTCTGCAAGTCCTCCAGCATCATGTCGCGCTTTTCTGGGGTCATGTGACCCACGTCAAAGACCTGCTTGCGATAATACCCGCGCTTCTCGTGATTCAAATGATACAGCATTAAGCCATCTGGTGCCAACCGACGACAACCACAGGGGAATGAGAAGTTTACAGCATACGGCCCGGGGCCCGGGCAATCAATCAACACGAACCACGGCCATCATTGCGGATGATGATTGTCATGTCCCCACGCCCAATGCCTGAGGGTGAGATGGCCAAGTGCGTATCGAGACGCAGCTCTGATCCGCGCTTGTACAGCGTCACCTCATCTTGTGGCAACATTTTGGAGACCAGCGGCACCTACACAACCACAGCGCGGGCGCTGAATGGCAATCGTCTCGGGCAGAGACGCTCAAGTATCGAGTATGCACAAGTGCACACTCAAGAAGCAAAATGTGTCAAGGTCATCATACCCAAGAGTGGACGTCCCAGTGCATGCGAAGCTGAAAGTCGGGCCGTGCGGCCAGCACCTGCAGAAACTCCTCCGACTTTGCCTTGGTCTCGCTCAAGTCGTGCTGCACCTGCGCATCCAGTAGGCGCGACACTAGCAAGCGGCAAGCCGCAGCAAGGCGTGGTCAGCAGCGAGCACATGCATGGACGTGCTGATGCACAATGTTCGACTCACAAATGGGCGTGTTTCCGATGCCAATGGCCTCGCACAGCACGGGCCAGCCGTCCTTGGTCTTGGTATCGATCTCGGCACCCGCAGCCAACAAGGCCTCGGCCACAGCCTGATCCAGCAATTCGGCCGGATGAGATGATTGAAGAACGATACAGATTAATGCGATACAGACAAACACCGTTCAGGATCATCAACACGGTGTACCTCGTGCTGACGATAGACAGCCAGCATGAGCGCCGTGTGTCCTGGCAAAGCAAACCATGAACGTGCGGCACGACGGGTTCAGCGTGAGTCGGACGGTGCAGGTGCAAAACAAGTCAACTCATCCTCAAAGTCGGCAGTCAGGCGCTTGTGGTGTCAGCTCACCATGCTTGTCGCGCGCGTCCACGTCACAGTCCTTCTTCCGCAGCGCCGTCTGAAGGGCCTGCAGGTCACCTATCTCAATCCAGCGCATCAATGCCATCGGAGGGCCCACGAAGACGGTAGCAGGACACGCATCAAGCACCAGCAGTGTGAGCATTTGCACGGCAATGCCTCCAGCCATCCCTCGACGCACCATCATAGGCGGCGCGATGCAGCGCCAGAGCTCCTTGGTCTGCCATCTTGAATCCACATCAACATCAACACCAGCAGCATTAACTTGAAAAAATGGCGCACAAACCCTTTTGAAAAGTCATGTACCTTCACGTTACGTACAGCAACAAGTCTGAATTCATATACACGTTCTAGTCGCTTGCCGATGTTGTGTGTGCTGATGTCAGAGAAACGATGTGTGTGTGTGTGTGTGTGTGTGTGTGTGTGTGTGTGTGTGTGTGTGTGTGTGTGTGTGTGTGTGTGTGTGTGTGTGTGTGTGTGTGTGTGAGCGTCGAAGACTGATGAGCACAGTGCCAGCTGATCCCTGATTGACTGACAGCTCGCTTGACTTGTACGCATCTGTTTGAGGGGGACTTGAGGCGTAGCACAAGCACCAGCATGCTCACTGGACCTGTTTCGATCGGTGCTTGCTTGCTTTCTCAATCCTAAATCGCAGCTAGATTAGAGTCCATTCATCGTTCCAAGTTTTGTCTACCTAACATTTGCAAATGTTTTCTTTCGGAGCGCTACTCTGAGCTTGGGTTGAATCGAGCCCGTTGAATCCAGAACCTTCCAGCCGTCCATTCAGTAGTACACTTCCCCAATCAGGCTTCCCGTCTTGGCCTCAATCGACGTGTTTCCAGCAGAAGGGGGGACGGTACTGGCTTGGAAAACGGAGAAAAATAGCAATAAACTGAACAAGATGGTCAAAATTCGCGAAAAATTACATTTAATTCACTCAATTGATTGATAATCGAGAAAACACGAACAGGACACACCGAGGCAATGACTCTGTCTTGGATTGTGGACCATGGCATACACTCAACTCGCCGCGACGGCACTCAGGATATCAATTGGCCACCAGCGGCTACTACTTGTAAGGTGGGGGCATCTCGCTGTAGCTAGGCGCAGGATAGGGGGCGGGGGCAGTGGCGGCGGGGGCAGTGGCGGCGGTGGGTTGATATCCTTGATAGGATGCAGGCGGCGGGGGGGCTGCGCTTGCGGCGGTGGCAAATGAAGGCGCCGGGGTCGGCTGATAGGGTGCCGAGGGCATCTTGGAATCGCCTTGCTGGGGTACCTAGTCATGGCCATCAATGCATCATGCCCCAACGGCAAGGATGTCGTCGCTGGTTGAGTAAGGGCAGGTAGAAGATTGCTACACGGCTTCAAGGCAAAGCAAGACGCAGACGGGCAGACGGGCTTACCGTTACCACAATGGTGCTGTTGGAGGTAGTCGCGGCGCGCATGTTAGCGTCCTTGAGCGCATTGATTGTTTGAACCACGTCCTGCAGCCGTTCATTTGACGCAGGCATCGCCACACCATACCGATCCACAGGCGTGATATCAACAGTCAAGCAAAACAAGTGAGACAACATTGTGGAATAAGATGTGCAGAAAGAGGTAGCATGGGAAGCATGTGCTGAGCCGAGCTGTGACGAACCCCGGTTTGATCGGGCTGATAGATGGCAATGTGGGTGGTGACGGGACGGTTGGGGTTGTCGCGGACTTCCAGAGTCAAACGATCTTTCAAGGCGACATTAAATGCGCATAAGTCAGACAATCCTCTGGGAAGCGATGGGCATGATACGAACAAGCAGCAAAGCCCAGAAAACAGGTCGAAACAAAACATAAAATCATCACATACGATAGCCTTGCATTGGCCAGGTGCCTTCTCCAGGGACCAGGTATTGAGCGTCGTCGAGTTGGTCATAGGCGTAGCGCTTCACCTGCAATCGACAGAGCCAGACCAAGGAGGTGCTTGAGCATAAGACGCATTAGGCGCATGAGACGGCACGGCGCAAGACAGTCCTATACTCATACCGTGCGCGCCGTGGTGAAGATGCAGGGGAAGCAGCAGCCTAAGTGTGCCGGGCAAAACAGAGGTAGAGAATGAAACATTGTCGTAACAAACAGTCAAGACAAGGACCCGTGTGTTGAAAAGGTTTGCACCCTGACGTACCCAGGAAAGGATAGGGATCAGTATACATGTCTGCACAGCAGTCAAGGCCAGGCAGCAGTCAAGGCCAGGCGAGTAGGTGAGCCAGATATCGCAAACGTCGGCAAGCCCAGTGCGAGCATAGAAGCATGTGCATCCGAGAAAACCAAAAAGGAAAAAGCAAAAAAAAAGTCAAGGTCACACATACAGATGGCCTTGTTGGTGACGATGAGGGCGCCGTTGCGAGCCTTGCCTATTAGATACAAGACAACCGCGAGTGATATATCACATGAGAGCGAGCGAAGGCCGAGAAAAGATGTCAATGATGCGCAATCTCTGCGATGGCGGAGGAAGCAAAACCCAAAATGACTCACCCTTCATGGAGGAGGCATAGCCGATCCAAAAGATGAGGCCATAGATGCCAGGGACGACGAAGAGCAGGCCCAAGAAGATGCCGATAAAAGCCAGGGGGCGCAGTTCGCGCACAACAGCGTAGGGGTCCTGGGATCGAACGACCCGCACCACCTATTCCATTCGCGGCCAGCCATGGTCAAGGTCAAGTGAGGCGTGAGTCGTGAGTTGTTGCTAGCGCAGGGGCGCCGTGGGAGGAAGCAGTTCACGAACCTGCTCTCCGGGTTGGAGGTGCGCTGCGAAGCGCGATGCGTCGTTCGTCAAGGGGAGCTGCTGCGACATGGCTGTATCACGCAATACCCAACCACACCCACACCCACACACAGACAAGCGAATGAGAAGAACCAAGAGTGACTCATGCGACTCGTCCGTCCGTCTGCCCACCCCGCCGTCGTCTCGCGGGAGATGGCAGGCAGCCGCTGATCCGACGTACTGCAAAAAAAAAAAAAAAAATGAACGAAAGCAATTCATGCTGACACACAAACCAGGAGAAGATGACGCGCGTTTTGTAGAAGATGTTGCAGCTGTTAATGTACTAGAGTTTATGTATTTTAAGATACTGCTGCAAACAAGTGAGAAGATGAAGCAGTAGTAAATTCAGCACACGCAAAACGCACACGTACATAGCCGAGTCTCGTGACTCGTCACAAGTTTCAGACTGGATGGCTTTCGGGTCTGTTGGCACCTCATGGTTGGTCCTGACCATTTGGTGAAGAGTGCACACTGGCGTTGGGCTTTCGAAGTGAGGGTAGCTGCGGTTGTGCACAAGCTGGATGCACATAATCAATTCAGGTCCAAAAAAAAAAGAAGAAAAGAAAATCTGGTCGATGCGCAGCTCTCACTACAACTCATTCACAGTGTCACATCGAACCACTACAGGACAGGACGTAGCGGTTAAAGAAGTACCACAGATGCCTTAGATGCGCACGATGGCAGCAGCTGTGCGATCTATCACATTGGAATAAACGGTTTTTTTGCCTTCAGGAATGTCATTGCGACGCGGCGCGTGAATGACCATACGCCCGTAGGTTCCACCCATGGTGTACTTGGTCAAACGACCCGGGTTCATGATAAGCGAGCCGTTCACCTCCTAGGGCAACGATTCATTATGCGCAAAGAAATTCGTAAGTCAAAGGGCGTCTCATTGGCGCACAGTACGCACGTTGCAGCTGCATACCTTGATGAAAAACCGGAGGTCAGACGGTACAAGGAGCACGTCGGGTGTGACAGGCATGGCCACGTGATCGATGTGGGCATAGTTGAGGGGGACGCTCTGGTCCGGGGGTAGCAAGGGATAGTAGCTTCGCTGTTGAATCAGGTGATGGGCTAACCGCGCCATGCGATCTGACCCTGCATTGTGTGCCGATTCTATAGAGCAGAGCGCAGCGCGATTTGTCATGGCACGGACACAGACACGGACACAGACACGGACACAGACACAGACACAGACACAGACACAGACACAGACACAGACACAGACACAGACACAGACACAGACACAGACACAGACACAGACACAGACACAGACACAGGCACAGACACAGACACAGACACAGACACAGACACAGACACAGACACAGACACAGACACAGACACAGACACAGACACAGGCACAGACACAGACACAGACACAGACACAGACACAGACACAGACACAGACACAGACACAGACACAGACACAGACACAGACACAGACACAGACACAGACACAGACACAGACACAGACACAGACACAGACACAGACACAGACACAGACACAGACACAGACACAGACACAGACACAGACACAGACACAGACACAGACACAGTCTGGTCGGGTCCTTGGCCTGCTGACAATCAATCTCCGGTGACATTGACGACACACCTTGCTTGGAAAGATGCATCAAGATGTCCGTGTTGCTGACGCCAAAAACCAGCTCTTGAATTTTGAAGGTGCAAGGGTTGGGAAACCAAAAAATGCGCTGGTTGGAATTCAAATACAAGCAAGGTTCGGCATGAGTGGTTGACTGCTCTGCAAACAACCCTTGTCATTGCCATGAATGCAGGAGATATCAAACAGCTGCGAGCACACCTCCTGTTCGAGTAACTTGGCGTGTGAGCTGGATAGCGGGCCTTGGGGGTAGACAAAGTCGTGATGGGCATCGCGCAGCGATGGGATAAAAATGACATGTGTGTGAGACAAGGGCTCGACTTTGGCCCAGACTTTTTCAATCATTTCATCAAAAAGTTGAGTAAAAGTTTGATCCAGGTCAGCTCTCTGCGATTGCCAAACCGATCAGAAGTTAGGTGGCGGTATACCAGTGGCTTGAGGCAGGAGGGGTGCGCCCTGGCGTGACACGGGAGCGTAGTGCGACACGCACCTCGACCTTCTTGTTCTCAATGTCGATGAAAGGGCCGAGTAGGATGAGGACGTCTGGAGCGTTGTTCTCGACCACCACGAGGAGGTCGATCAGAGGTTGGTACCTGTTGGTGCAGGTCACCGTGGTCAGAGCGAGCAATCGGAGAGGGACCGAAGCGGGCGGCTTTAGCTTTTTAGGCGCGCACCCTAGGTTGTCCGAGGTCGAAAAGGGGCCTGTTGCCACCATAATGTCCAGAGCTTGCTCTTCGCTGCTGTTGTCTTTGAAGTAATAGTCGAGTAGTTCACTGGGCCGAGTGCGAGCGTGCGGTGCTGAGGCATCCTATACACACCGGTAATCCCAGCGTGAGTGCCAGCTTCTGCCCAATCGCGGCCAAGGGGCAAGATAAAGGCAGCAAAGCCTCAGATACTCATGGTGACGCACGCTAAAGATGGACTTGGCGTGAATGCAATCACCGGCCGAGTTGGAGCCCTCAACGGCGACCACCTGGCCAGGAAAGCACGCAAACTGGGACATGTCTTGAACATTGAGCGAAGTGCGAGCGCCATTGGAGGTCTCGGTCGAGCCCTACTCATGCATAAGTTGCAAACGTCAGGTTGGGCTCCACGGCCCGAGCACGACAGGCACTTTGCCGAGGGTAAATGGCCAACCCATCGTACCTCAAGCACCATGTTGTGAGCCGTTAGGCGACCATCGTCACCAGCGTCTACACACACGCGGCCCGCAACAAGGACGTTGTCTTGTGTTGGGGCTGCCACACTCGCCATGCGCTCTTGGGTCTCCTGTTCCTTTTTGGGATCATCGCCAACAGCCGGTACTGCAGGTTGGAGCAGCTTGTTCTTCTTTATCAACTGCTCAGTCCGATCGTCGATGAGTAGATCCACAATGGCAGCGCGATCCAAAAGTTTTTCATACATGAAACGGTAAGTCTTCTCAAGGGCGTTGGGGAAGACTACGATCCGAGCAGATTGGTGAATGAGCTTGAACCACACCCCAAGCAGGCGATCTATATTCTGGGGAAAAAGGCGTGCGCGCGACCGCCTTGGGTCAAACTCACCAGCCACAGTGAGCGGTGTTCGCTGGTCGCGGTTCGGGGCCGTGGTGGAACGCTACAGAAAGCAAGGGCACAGAGGCGTCAAGTGATTCGATCAGCTTGCCGGTGTGTGGTAGCTTGGCAGAAGAAATTCAAAAGCAATTCAAACCTTGGCTGGATTGAAAGTAACTTCTACTCGGTCTTTATTCAGGCGCTCCTCTGTCGTTGCAAAGCAGGGTGAGCGGTGAGAGGTCCGGGCGACCGTCTGCAATGCATATTGTGGCTTTGCCGCACACTCAAGTCTAGAGCTGCAGTCCTGAAAACCGTGATGACGACATACCGTAGCTTTTGACAGAAGGTGTTGATGCCGGTGAGGCGCTGGTACCACGGGTGGGTGTGGAAGGCGAGTTGTCAGCGCCGGCTCGCTGCGGGTTGCAGCAGCGTGCGCGTTAATGCATATGCAAGAGCAGCGGCTGGCTTATCAACCATGGGTCAATGGTCAGAATGGGAAAACACAACAAAAAGAATTGCTGACCTTGGGTGTGGGTTCTGCAAATTGATGGCGGCGTTGAGAGCTCCGCTGAAAGTCGGGCACCAAGGGGAAGGTGGGGGTCAAGGGCGCGGTGAGAAATCGTCATTTGATGAGTTGAATCGTGGCTTTGGTTGACTGACCTTGCGAGATTGTTGTTTTTCCGACACCTTGGCGGTAATCTCTGTATTGGCGCCAAAAGCAGAGAGCATGCCGCCAGCACCCCTGTAGAGTGATGGGCCACGGCGACGGTCAGAATTCACAATGTTGTGGTCCAGCAGTCAAGACGCGAATGGGTGGGTGGGGGCACGGAGAGAAGAAATCACAGGTGGCTCACCCGGAGCGTGGGGTGGCTGGTACTTCGGCTTCTTGCTGCGTTTCTTTGGCCAGCTAAGGAGTGCCCGGTGAAGGCACGTTGGGTTTGCGTGGGTGCGCAGAGAGCGTCCACGTAATTGCGGCACTCACCTCGGCAGTCAGAATGCGCAGGCTGTCTACGGAGGGCTTCTCGGGAAGTTCGGCACGGATGCAAAAGGTGCTCCATCGATCAACCAGCTGGTGGGCCTTCATCCCATAGTTGGTGCAAATGGTTGCGCCTGGCTCACACCGCGTGTTCAGATTTCAGTCAGAGGTCTTTGAAAGTACGGTGATTGGTTCAAGACGAGCAGATCTAAAGTCGAACAAGCAGGACGCAATCCAACACAAGTCGGCAGAAGCTTACAGCTCTCCAAGGTATCGGCATCCAGGTTCTTGATGGCTTGGGCGCGAAACGCCTGGACCAGATCCTCCAGCACCGACATGGTTGCTGGTCAATCAGCACAATGATGACCCAGGAGGGGAGGAGGGAGATAGGGTCCCAAAATCGGACCGATTCAGAAAGCTTGAACCAGGATAGAGCAAGTGAAGCAGTCGCCTGATTGCGGCCCTGCACCGTCTTGTTCCGAAAAGAGGAGAAAAGAGAGAGAAATAGCAACCGATCACCCCTGTGTCGCTCGGCGCGCTAGAAAAAAAAAAAAAAAAAATGGCGCCGGGTAACGGTCATTTTCGCGCCAATAGCATACATTAGATTTCGAGGGTAAAACGGCCGTAAAATAATACAGAAATAAAAGACGTTATAAAATAGAAGGATGGGAAATATATTTTGAAGGGGACTCTGCATTGAAGTCGTCAGTGGCGGGCGTTATCTTGGGGCACTGACGGTACCAAGCCCTGACGCGGGCTCGATGATGCTTCTCCTGCGCCACCAGCAGGCCATCGCAGCTTCATGTCAAATAATGTAGGCACCTGCCGTAAAGCGTTCGTTCATGAAAGAGCTGTTATAGCGCTTTACATACCTCGGATGCACCGACATTCAAATCTTTTGTTCTTAGCATGAAAACTTTACAAGTTGTTCATAAAAAATTATTGTTAAAAGTTTATAAACTTTCAACAAATTTTTTGATTCGTTTCTGGAGACAGAGAGAGAGAGAGAGAGAGAGAGAGGAGAGAGAGAGAGAGAGAGAGAGAGCGATCCACACACAGAAAATTTAATTATATTTTTTTTAAAACAAATTTCAGTGCGCGACGTGTGTGAGTCTGAGTGTGTGTGTGTGTGCTCGATCACTGTGGCAGGTGTGCCTGGTGTGCGCTCATCGGCGGTGTGCGGAAGGGCGGAAGGGGTGGGGGGGAGTGGAGGAAAGGTGTGGGCAAGGGTGGATTTGCTCACTTCCCTCCAGTTGTTTGGTCCGATGGTCCGGGGGTGTCGGTCGCTGCCGTTGACGCTTGCAGGATCGCGGTTGTTGCTCATCCTTGTCTGCCCTCTGGCCTGCCCTGCTCTCATCGTGCCACATCACTGGTAGGAAGGCAGATCCACATTTCATCGTCGATCGTCCTCGTGTCTGGCTATCGCGCTCGCTTCTCGCCATGGCTCGCGTTGGTGCTTCTCGTGCCAGCCGCACGGGCCTGGCTGTTGGCTTGGCGTTGCTGGGCGTACTCTGCATGGCCATGACGGTCACATCCACGGCTGCGAGTCAGCGCCGCGAGTTTTTGGCTCAGCGCCGCCAAATTTTGGCTCGACCCAAGTACGTGCATGCTCTCATTGCCTAATCCCACGCTTTGCGTCAGCGTCTGCTTGCTGATCCATGCGCATCCTCTCTCCCGCCGCTGTCTCCCTGCATCCGTTGGCAGAACTTCAACTCGCCGGCAGTACTTGTCGCTCGGCCCCGACGGCAACGTGTCTCGAGCCCCGCAGCGTGAGGCACACTGGCATCAACTGCAAGAACATCTCAAGGCTCACCACCAGCGCCCCATCACAGATGCGCCGAGCGGTGTTAAGCGTTCCACCCCGCTCCGTCCAGAAGACCTACTCCCACTTCCCTCAACCTCGGGTCCGACCGCAGAAAGTTTTCCCATCCCGGCTGAGCTTCGTCGTCGTCGCGCTGCCAGCGACAATGCTGCTTGTACCAATGTGGACATGACGAGTGTTTCTGAGCGAGTATCACAGGCCACGGACAGCTATACGTTCGAGGCCACGGGTGGTCTATATCTCAACTGGCTGGGAGCGCCGTACGAGGTGCGTCCGACTTGTTCTAGTCGCTTTGCTACAAATCACTTGGGCTCTCATCCCTGCTCTCGTTTTCTCTGCCATCCGCTTTTAAAGGGCATCATGGCCTGGCTCGAGTTTGGTAGCAGTACCACGCAGGGCAACGCCTACTGCTCGTCAGATATGGGCAAAACTTTTGCGGCATGCTCGGGCATTACACTCGATATCGCCGATTTTGTTTCCATCGAGCCTCCCAACAACAAGAAGATGGCTGGTGGCCTGCTTGTGCGTTTTTCCCCTTCTCACCCTGCCATTGCGGCCCGGGCACTTCCTCCCCTACTTCTAAGCCCAGATCAAGCATGATCTCGTCTTTGAGCCTGTCCGCCTCACTTTCCGCCGTCCCTCTTCGTGATCACTCTGCCTCCCTCATCAGGTGTACGCCCTCCCCGTGACGGGCAAGTTCATTTTTGTGGCGAGCGATGACCTCCAATTCACCAAAAAGAGTGTCAACGAGGCTTACGATCGCATTCTTCTCCACCCCACCGACCAGACTCAGCTGCTGGGCTTTGTGAAGGCATCCTTGGTACGATAACGGTCGTGGCCTCTGCCAGGACCTGATTCAGACAGCGTAAAATCTGATCGGTGCCGCACATTGCACGGTCACCTCACTTGCTTTGGCGTGTGCCGTCTTGATTGCAGAATGGCGTCGAGAGTGATACCATGTATCATCTCAAGTACAGCAATGGCGAGTTTAGTGAAACCCAGCTCGAGACTCACGTGCACTTTGCCGAGTGGCTGCAGCCGCAGTTTATCCTCGAAAGCGATGAAGTAAGCAGCACCTCCTCTTCGCCTTGTTCCGATCAAGCTTTGGCAAGCCGGAGGCTTCTTTTTCTTGGTTGCTGTGCTTATACCACTGTGCCTTTTCCCTTGGAAAGTCCGACGTCATTCTCATGACGCAGTATCAGCCAGAGGCCGACACTAGCAGTGGTCAGGAGAGTGACGCCGACGTGCCCATCCATTTTGTTCGCATTGAGAACCCATCCTCTTCAACGCCGCACCGCGTTACCCTCAAAGAAAATTGCCACGAGTTTACACAGGTGCCTAGTTTCTCGCTCCACGCCCTAAGCGCTGCAAAACGCCTTCACCTTGTGCTTGCTCACCACGTTCTCTTGTCGGTCTCCTTTCTTGTTTTCAGTCGGACTCGTTCCTGTTTGTCAAGGAGACACCGGGCACGTTTGGCGAGGTTGGCTCAACGAGCGCTGTCACATTTTACCTCCCGTTCAATGAGAAACTATCATTTTCCACTTGAAGTTTTCGTTTTGCAAGTCACCCGCGCATCGGTCCCGGATCGTTCATCCGCACACGTGTGTGTGTTGGCCATAGCAAACTTTGCACGTGAGCTCGGACAACGGCAAAACCTTTACTGAAACAGTGTTCCCGACAAGTGGCAAGTCTCTCAACTACTATGTGACGGAAACCGGCGAGGGCGAAGCACTGGTCGTTTCGGAAGCTCAAATCACAGGCTTTTACGGTAAATTTCATCTACGGACCTGCTTGCGATTATACAACAACGATATCATTGATCGCCTCACATGTTCATTTCCATCCCTGTAGGCAACCTCTCCATTACAATTCAAGGCACAAGTACCGTGCTTCAGGCAGCCCGACTCAAAGAGTCTCCATTAGTTGAAACGGCTCTGAGTAAGCTTGACCTGGTTTCATGGCTGTTCTGCTCATGGTGATAGCGATTGGTAAATTTGCTAAACCCTGTCATGTCACTGCGCAGCTGGGAAGGTGGTCAAGCCCGCTTCAAACCCAACAGGCTGTGCTGACAGCGGGGGTATCGGCACGAGTGTGGCCGGCTTTATCGTTCTCGTTCAGCGCGGGGATTGCACCTTTGCCGAAAAGGTGCGCCTTGCCGAGGATGCCGGAGCCGCCGCGCTCATCATTTACGACACTGCAAGCGATTACATTGGTGGCGTTTACGGCTGTATGTAGTGCACACCCCCGCCTTTCTTTTTTTAACAATTGCCTATTCGAGCCAAGCTTGTCTCAATTTGACTGTGCATTTGGCGTTGGCAACACAGTGGACAAGGCGGATGCAACCCCAACCATCCCGGCCATGCTCGTGGGCAAGAACGCTGGCCAGGTTCTGTGGAATAAGGCTGGGACTGATGGCCAGTCGACTCTCTCGGTTACGCTGGTTGAAGAAGACGTCTCAGAGCAGAGCTTGTACCGGGAAACCGTCTTGTACATTTCGGTATGGGACTCTCTTTTTTTTGAAAAGAAAACACAAAGAGCACAGAACAGAACAACACAAAGCTAACCTTGAGCACCCCCATTGGTTTGAATTCAGAACCCTCACTCATCAAAGCTTTCACCTCTTGCTCCAGGACGCTACGGGCGTTTACTATACGGTTGCTTTGCCCGATATTCTCTACTTTCCCGCCACGGAGGAGAGTGACGAGGTCAGCAGCGTTACAAAGTCGTTGGCCTGCCCCCTTTTTTGCCATCTCTTTTCACATGAAGCACTCTTGCTCATAATGATTTTTTTTTGTTTGTGGTTTGTGCCTGCGTATCAGGTGGTTGATCTGCATGCAGTGCAGAGCCAGCGCGGTACACTCATTGCCAATGTCCTAGACCAAGGCTCATATGTCAGCTTGATCTCGTACAACAAGGGGGCGCTGTGGAGCAAGATTCCAGTGCCAGAGAATAGCCGGTATGTGTCTTTTACCGCGCTTGTTTGGTATCGAGTTTTACTTCCATTTCTTGAAGCTGACTGTAAATTTGCCCTTGAACAACATCCGCAGAAGTCGTTGCGAGGGCTCGAATGAGTGCAATCTTCACGTGACACTTGAGATCTGGCAGGCGGTTCGTTCTCTCAACCTTTTCGTCGAGTTTTTGTTCATCACTGCACAACGCTTCCAAGGGTGTACTCATTCAAAACACATGTCTCGCTGTGCCTAGCTGTATGGCGTGCCGCTCCCGTCAAGTCGTGCCAATGCACCAGGGATTGTCATGGTCAACGGGTCAGTCTGCAGTCTCTTCAGCTTGTGATTTGTCATGTGTTTTGCATCTCCTATCCGTCTGTGACCAGCCACATCATACTTCGTTTCATTCTCGTTTCAACTTGCCAAGGCTGCTGCGCGGTCACATTTCACTCGTTTTTCTGATCACGGTTTCTGGCGGCGCAGCTTTGTCGGTGCGGCGCTGGCCGACACATATGATTCAAACGTGTACCTGTCACGCAACGGTGGATTCACCTGGGATGAGGTGAGGGGGTGAATGATGTGCGCTTGATGGTGGCGCTCGTTTTGATCAGCGTCTGGCCCTAACTCGGACTCGTTCTAGATGTTTGGCAAGCCTCATTTGTATGAGATCTTGAACTACGGTGCCTTGCTGGTAGCAATTCCATACCTCCAATCGAGCACCATCAGGTCTGTTGTGCTGATCCAAATGCAGGGCAGTTTATGCATCCTTTGTTCAGACCGCGGACTCACGATGCTGGTGTCCTTTCAGCTATTCCATGCTGGACGGTCGAGAGGACGAATGGGCTACCTTGAAGATTGCGGAGAGCGATGGTGCGCAACCGCTGCGCCACCTTACTGGCCTGCTTTCCGCTCACTTGGACAGGCTGCGCTCTGGCATGACCTCAGGTCACGAACTGGCGGCGGACGACTCATGCATGGCCCTTTCTGATTGTCGTAGTCTGGCTGTACTTTGCTACAGAGCCCTCTCATCGGGAGTCTGCCGTTTCACTTTTTTACCAAAATGATGACTACTATTGGGTGACCAAAACAGTCGACATGGCCGATGCCTCTGTACCCTACTGTGAGTCCGCTATTCCAACACCACCAGATCTGTTTTTCTTTCTGCTTCCAATTTCCTCTTCTCCGTTTGATAGTTTTTGATTACATCCTGACGCCGAGCTTTGATTGTTTCCTAGGTTTGGACGCCGACTTTTATACCGAGACTGTGCCTAATACTGGCACGACAAAGGACGTGTGCCTTCTGGGTGGCCTCTACTCACACCTGCGTCGCAGCAGCTGCGCCCTGTACGTCAATGTGCTTGAAAAGGCGTCCTGCAACACACCGCACTCAAATCCAGAAATGCAACACCTGCCAGCGCTCTTGCTCACGGGATTTCCACTTTTCGTATCCTGGTGCTCGAATCATCATAGCTGCTCGATTGATGTGGACCAGGACGTGCACACACTGACTCTGGAGCACTCGTGCGCATGTTCCAGAGAGGATTATCAATGGTGTGTGTGCTTGTCCTCGTCTTTGCCCACACCCTTGTCCAGATTGCTCGAGCAGTGCCTTTTGATTTGACACGCTTGATTTGCTTCCATGTTTATCTGGTCTCTCGACGTCAATATGATCAAGTGCGCCTGGGTTTTTCCGTCAAGACGTGTTGAACCATTCCTCGCCGTGCCTTCTGGACCACAGCTACGCCATGGAGGTTGACTGCTTTGTATGTAGCCTCGCGTATGGTGGCATATCTTTTGGATTGAGCACCTCCCCTGCCCTCATCCGCCGTTCTACCTCACAGCCGGAGGAATCCACGACCATGGTTTCCTCGTATGCCAAGATCGCGGGAGACGTGTGTGAGGAAAGCTCACTTTCCAAGCAATACGAGGCTGCATCGGTCGAGCTCACTTGCGTAAGTCCTTCGCACGTTGGTTGGCCCCGTGGGTGTTTCTGAGTGGTTGAAAAGCTTCTCCGACCACTCAACGCCGCTGCTCCTGCTGGTTTTGTCACTCTGCCCCCATTCTCATACCCACAGACCTCGCACAAGAAGCGCCACCTCTCCGCTGGTGCTGGCTTTGCAGTGGCACTGGCCGTGCTCATCTGTCTTGTTGTCTTGATTGCGGGAACCTTTTACTGCTCTCCGCGCGCTCGTTCTTTGTGAGTGTCATCGAAACCGGAGCCTGGTCAAGCTGTGCCTACCGCATCCATCACATCTCACTTTATACTTGCCTGTTCATCGCAATTTGACAGCGCGATCCGCAGTTGCGGCGTGGAGGACGGCATCCTGGGTTGGTGTGGTCGAGGCCTGTCCCGCTTCTCTTGCTTCCGCCGCCGACCGGTTTATTCGTAAGTCATACCGTACCTTGCAGTCTCTTTCACCAAGCTTGAAAGTGGTTTTGGGTTTTTGGCTTGGCGTTGGAAACGCCGGTGTTTGACACCTCACCTTCATTATGTGTCCCCCCGCCCCCTCAGGTACCAACAACTTGAGGCTGGCCTCAATGGCGATACCAGCCTGGGCCCGTTGGACAGTGACGATGACATGCTGATTGGCGAGGAAGATGCGCTGGAAGGGCCCATTCGGCCGATCGGCGGGAATGCCCATTTCGATGACGATGACGACGAAGATGACTTTTTCAAGTAGTGGGTCGTTTCTGATTTAGTCTGAGCAACCGCCATGCTCGCGTTGCTCCTCTTGTTTGTACAGAGCTATTTTATGACTCTTGTATGCCCCTTTCCTTTCCTTTCTTTTTCATTTGTTTCAAAGGAACTCGCGTGATGCTCAAACCTCCCCAAGGGAGCCTTGTGACAACACCATGATACCTTGATCACTGATTACAACCAAATTTAAGACGACCTTTGATTCATGTGGACGTTTTCTACATTGCTGCAAAAAAATATTTTCATGGAACAACGGCGCCAAGGGGGGCTCGTTGAAGCAGTTCCTTTCTTCATGCCTGTTTGACAAACGTAGTCTGGTTACAACTCATCGTGTGCCGCACGCACGTAATGCAGGTCGTAGCGGTAGTCAAAGGCCACCTGTGCACCGCCCCTAGAGTATTGACTTTGAGAGCGAGTGCATTTGGCGAACCAGCAAAAGTGAGGACATGGTCTTTGCTGCCAGCACGAAAACTCAGGAATAGCCATTATCAAGTTGCCACAAACCGGATGGGCATCTCATCAGCCATCTCTAGCACTTGATCCCACAGCTGCCAGGATGCCACAAGGTTGTCGTCTGTCACAAACGCGTCCCGATTGCCGGCGAAAATTTGCTGGATCAGGTGACTGTAAGCCACATCACTGCCCAAGGTGGCAGCTAAAGATACCAACAAGCATCAGATCAGTGTATGCGTATAGACTTGATGACAATGTAGTGCGAGCAAGCCATGAACCAGGCGCAAACACACGTGGGAAGAAGAGGCGCTGAGGGCCCACGGTCTTCTCAGTCCAGTCGGCGGGGGCAGCAATATTGCCAAAGTCAGCCCCTTCTGCTGGAATAGCTACGTGAGCCGGCTGGCCATCACCTTGGATGTGAAACAAAATTTCGGTTCCATCCGCAAAAGTCATGGTGGCATTGGCGCGACGAGCTTCAAACTATGGATGCGGTTCAGACAAAAAAAAAACTTGCCAGGTGAGCATGCCCCACCGGCCGCCTGCTTTGCCGAGCAGTCTAATGACTGATAAGCATGGCATGACACGACGTACCGCCTTGCCGCTGCTGATGATGGCTCGTTTTCCCTACAGCCAGCATATGGGATCAAGGACAAGCCCCAGAAGGCAACGCGGTATCAGCACGGCGCGTAAAACCCCGAGTCTCAGCAGTTCAGCTCTTGACAGAGCCGACGCGTACCTCAACAAAAGGTGCGTGAATTTCGAGTTCTGCGGCAGCAAAAGTCGGCACGCTGGAGGCTTGCTTCTCTGCACGTGGGATCATTTTCGCTCAGCGTGGTGGAACATTGATCGCACGATGCAGGCAGAAAGATGAGACAAGTTTCAACGACTTTGGGCTCACTTGGATCGTCAGCTCGCACGTGGTCCTCATACGTGTCATACTGTCCAACCAAAACCTGCCTTGGCTTCAGCTGTGGCGACGATGAGCACCAGATGTACAGGGGAGCTGGCGACCGAGCAAGCATATCCGCAGGCATGCTGTACCTGCATGAGCATCGAATCCTTGTACGCGAGGTAGTTGCCATGGCCAGTCAGTGGCATGACAAAAGACAATGCAGCCAGCATGACCTCGGTCAGGTGGTTTTGCATGACATCGCGAATGATGCCGTACTCATCGAAAAAGCGCGTGCGGCCTCTATCGCAGGAGCAAATCGAGGCGTGCAACATACGGTCGGTGAGTCGAGTCACAAGCGAGGCTCACGGTGTTGTTGACTGAATCAAAGCCACCTACTCGCAATCTTCGGTCTCAAACATGTGAACGGCGACGTGGGAGAGGACACGCTGAATGTCGAGACGGTGCAAGGCGTGTGCATTGTGGTGCACAAAGGGCACGATTTGTGCAACACCCCGCTTGCCGAGATAGTGGTCAATACGATAGATTTGTTCTTCTGCAAACTGCTCATGTAAGCCTTGACCCAGCTCGACTGCGCTCTCCGTGTTGCTGCCAAAGGGCTTCTCAATTACAATCTTGATTTGCCCCGCGCCCTTAGGTCTATGCAAGAAGATATGTGAGTGGGGCAGGGACGACGCAGGGCTTGGTGAGTAAGGCACACCACAAGAAGGGGGAAGAAAAGTACAAAACACAAGGTGAACAAGGCTGCAGCTTGGCACACCGTAGGTGCTGGCTGACGCTGGCAGCCGTGGATATGTAAGCCCCCGGTGGGATTGAAAGGTACACTAGGGCATCGCATGATGCGCGATCTGCAGAGAAAAAAAAGGGGGGGTCTCATGAGACCGGAGCGTTGGGAGGTAGACATTGCGTAGGACCAAGAAGTACTCAAGGATCACTAAGCACAAGTCGACACAGGACGCACCGGAAAGAGATTGAAGGCGCTTGCCAAGCGCTTCAAAGTCTAGCAGCAGGCAAACCATTAAGGGCCAGTGAGTAGGCAGCAGGCAAGCCAGGGCCATCCAGAGCCGAACAGCATACCAGCGTCCTTTTTGAGCTGAGCATAGCGCACAGGCTGACGGAAAGCGTCCAGCATCTCAGAATCACAAGCTTCGATAAGGTCTGAACAATGAATGCGCTCGGATAGAATGGTTCGAAGCAGTGCTTCGCCGTCGGCTGGCGCAGCACGAGCGGCACCAAAAAATGCAAAGCTATGCTGTGGCTGTGTGGCTGCCAGCTCAAAAAAGGCCTGCCACAGGTATTTTTTAGCCTAGTGCAGCAGAACAAACGTGGCAATGTGAGCAGCTGTTGCTGCCGGACATGGCGCAGGTACTGAGCATTGAATGGCTCACCAGGCTCCCGGTTGCGCCGAGCAGAATAACATTGGTGCAGCTGGTGGAAGCTTCTCCCGGTTGTCCCATGGGCTGATCCGCCTCTGAACCAGTCTCCTGACCAGCAACCAGCTGTGATCCCATCATCAAGACCAGGGCCAGCGCCACCAAGCCTGCTGTGACTGGTCCCAATCGGCGCACGTGTCGCTCTGCCATTGTGAATTTTTTGGTTTTTTTTCCAAAATCTCGAAAAAAAAAATGAAAAAAAATGGTTCCTTTTTTTTTTTTTAACATCCGAATGGATCGATCTAAATTTCAATTGACAACCCGACTTTCGATTGATGACGGAAGACCAAGAGCAAGGCCGTGCACACGTATGGATATGCTGGAAACAAGCACGTGGGGGAAGCACAATTGAGGCATAACCTAAGACTTGCCAGAGTTTTTCCAGCGGTATGATAAGCGCATGTCACCGCCTCGCTTCCACATGGTGCTTCTGACACGCAACAGTGTCATCATGGGATGCACAACCTGCGATGAATTCGCAAAAGAGGGAAGAATGAGTCGAACACGTTCAATGACGTACCATGCTCGCCTTGTCCGACTGGCAGACCAAACGCACCTGATCATTGCAGAGAATTTCCAAATAGTCGGCAACCTGGCTACCTATTTCCGGGCGTGTGGCTTGCCAGCGGGTGGGTTCGCCTTCGCGGGCAGCAATCTCATTGGCAACCAGCGGCAGCCGATTATGCGCATGCCGAGCCAGACGCCATGCTGGCAGACAGCTCATGCATGTTAAGAATGATCTGAAGCACCACACGAGGACCAGTGCCAAGGGCAAACATGAGGCCTTTGGTGTGTCCACACCGCCAGTCGTGCACATTTGCAGATCAAGGTCTGTAACTCACGAGTCGAGAGCTCCCATCGCCGTCTCAGCGCCTTCAGCGGGTAACAAGTGAAACTGAATCTTATCACAGGGGTTGGCACCAATGTGTTGCTGCAGTGACATCCAAGGGAAATTTGAAAAAATGAAAAAAAAAAAAAAATTAAAACACGTTGTCAGTTGCATACGGGCCTTTGGCATTCAAAGGGGGCAAACGGGCAGTTGGCAGAAAGCAAGAGTTTCACACGTCTCCAAGTACCGACCGGCTGTGTTAGCACAGAAGTCACCCATATTGGCAATCGCACGTCATAAAGCTGAAAGTTGGCAGGAAACGCGAGCGCTTGCTAGGGGGCACGGCAAGATGGAGCATTGAGGACGCACAACCTGTTGAGATGGACGAGTTGGTCGATGCGACAACACTTACCACACTCTCGGCGGCCAGCACCTGGCTTTGCAGAGTTACGCTCACAATGGCAGTCTCCGGCAAGTCAAAAATGTCGTGTTGAAAGCCAGCAGCTACAGCCTCGGCCCGCACAGCTTCGATCCAGGAATCAAGCGGTTTAAAGCTTGGATCGCTCTGTTGCTTCATCAGAATTCGGCTCCGCACGAACCATTCTCGATGCAGACTCTAGAACACCCAGGCCATGCCATGAAATCACGTAACGGATTAACAAAATTATATCAAAATTTGACCAACCTGGAGGACGGCCGCGCCGAGATTGATGCGTGCATCGTCTACGTTGTGGAGGTCAAGCAATTTCCACGCCTTGAACGCTGAGCTTGCCTCGAGGTGTACGGTGAGGCACCCAAGCTTGTGCTCCAGGGCGCACCAGGACGGCACCTGCTGCAGGCATTCTATGCTGTCATACTACACAGTAGAAAAAAAAAAAAAGAATAGAATAAGGAGAGCACGCCTCTTGCTATCGGTGAGGTGCTGTTGGGGACACTAGTTCGCGCCTTGAGGCGGGGCGACACGACCCACCGTGTCGTCAAAAGAGTTTGTGCTGTCCAAGGGGGTGCGTTCACCCGTGACAATGTTGATAAGGACATAGTGCCCATCGCTGTACTGCGTGAGTGCACGTTCGCGATCGGGCAAAAGCTGGTGCTTGACAATGGCCGGTGCCCCTAGATTCCAGTCCCGCCCGTTTGCAATTCAAGTTAGGGGTGCCGAGCAAGACCTTATTCTCATGGGCACACCCAGTGATCAATACTCACCCTCAAGACGAAGAAGCGGTTCAGTCAGGAGCGCAGTCGCCTCGACAAATTCGCTCTCAGCGGAAGAGGCTCCCAGTGCGGCGTCAGCTGCACTGGAAGTGGTGCCTTGCAAGTCCCACGCCGAGACGGAACAATCCAGCGATGAAACCCATAGTCGCTGGCGTTGCTCATCCAGGCAGAGTGAGGTGACGGGCTGATCGAAGGCAGCCAGAAGCTGACTTGACAAGGTTTGCTCTTGTGCTTTCCGCAGATCGGTTACCAACACGCTGCCCAGACGATCTGACACGTCAAGCAAAAGAGCGTCACGCTGAGGTGCCTACTAGACTGGCCAGTGCGTTCGTGGCAGGTCTGCGCCCTCGCACCTGCTGAATAGAGCTTTGAGAGGTCTGAGGAGCAGGCCATGGCCCACACACTAGCTTCGTGCACGCCCAAGGTAGAGACACATTGCTGGCGGCGAATATCCCACAGCTTGATGTTGCAATCTAGTGGCCATTGTTCATCATCACGTCAATCTTTCGGATGTGGCTTTGCATGGGCCAAAAGTACCCGAGGCCCAACCAAAACGTTTAGACAAGGCAGGTCACGCGGCCAAGGGCAAGAGGTGGCATACCGGCCGAGCATGACAGCAGATGGTTGCCGTCCTCGCTCATAAACAGGTCACGGATGTTGTCTTGGTGGCCCTTGAGCGAGTGAAGCTGCTTGCGAGCTCGGGGATCCCAGAGACGAATAATCTAGTATGAATGAACCAACTCAGTGAACCCATGACTTGAAAAACGTCCAAAGTAGTCTGGGCACGCCAAGCAAAACCAACGTGATCAGAGGCTCCGGCTGCAACTAAAGAGGCATCGGCATTTAGGGCCAGTGAGTAAAAGGAGCAGTCGCTGTGGTGAATTTCTGTCGATTGCACATCTCGCAGGCTGCTCAAGTCGTGGACGATGATGCGGCCATCCAGGCCGGCCGTCACAAAGTGCCGCATCTTGGGGGTGTAGCAAAGGGCTTTGACGTAATCCTTGTGCTACCAGAGTTGAATCGAGGCAAAGGTTCACCAGGTCAGCGATTCAGGTGGCAGGAAATGTCAGGGTACTCAGGGGAGGATAGGTCATACTTTGTCCAAGGTTGCAACGCATTGGCGCGAGGCTAGGGTCCAGACTTTGACCGAGGCATCCGAGGACGCAGACAGCAGGAAGCCAATGTCATCACACACGGCCAGACTGTTGACCCAGTCTACGTGTTGTGCAAAGCGGCCACGAAGCGCCAGCCCCTTTGGCTGCACGTCGTACTCGCGCACAAACCCATCACGGCCAGCCGTAAAAACAACATCCTGCTCTCCGGGAAGGCAGCGCACCGCATTGACGGCAAAGCGATGCTGCTCAGCTTCGGGCTCCCTGGACAGGCAACAGCAGCAAATTGGCGTGAGTGGCCACATCATGTCCAGCTTTGTGAGGCGGAAGATGCAAGGGAAAAGGAAGCAAAAGCAAAAAAAAAAAAAAAGAAGAAGGGCTTTGCGATGGGGTCGCACCGGAGCGTGTAGGAGACGCGCGTACGCCGATCGTCAGCTGCAGAACCCATTTCATCGATATCCGCAATCGGAGCGCGCCGTTTCACCGGAGACCGCCGACCGTTCCGGCACTGCCGTGAGACGACCAGACTGCATCAACAGCACTCCTTGCACCCCCTTCCGAATTAAAAAAAAAACCCCCCAAATCAAACCAACAGAGGGACTCGACCCCTCGCTCGTCTACTTGACCACCACACCCTATCCAGCTTCACACAAGCCCCCTGAATGCTATCCCCGTCACTGGTCCACCCAGCGCCACCGCCAGAAAAGCACAACAGCCGCCGCGCCGCTCGTGATCCAATAAAGACGCAAAATAAACCCAGCCCCTCCTAAATAAAGATCTTCCAAAATGTGCTGACATTGCTGGGAAGAGATTAAAGTGTGATATATATCACAGATGTCTGACATATAAAGTGTGTCAAGTGTTACTGTATCACAACGAGTGATTTTTCTTGATTTTTTCGTCGTCGTCGTCGTCGTCGTCGTCGTCGTCGTCGCCGTCGCCCTCCCCTCTTGTGCGCTGCTGGGGTCAGGGCTTGCGGGCACACTGGATCGCGGGCTTGGGCTGCTTGTACTGGTGTTGGGCTAGATTTTAAGCTAGGGGTATGTTTTGTTGTTGGGATTTGGGCGCTGTGTGGGGCGATTTGGAACGCGGGTCTCAGCTGTGCCTATTTTTTTTAATTTTTTTTTTTTCTGCCAACGTGGCGGTACTGTGGTCAAAGGTCATGCATGTTGTAACCGTTTGCTCATGCTCATGCTCCAGGGGTCCGGGCGATTAGGAACTGCTGCTCTTCCAGTAGAAGTGCCAAGCGAGCCAAGTCGGGAGGATCCGCCAGCATGGGTCTCGCTCGAGGTGAGGTTTGCGTCACAAACGCGCAGCTCATCGCTCGCTGGCTGGGGCTCACGCGGGCATATTGGGTATGTCTCAGCATGCGCTTGGACGTGGATCAAGATTCGACGAGCGCGTCTCTCTGATGCTCTTATTCTGCTGGCCTTGCTTGCGTTGGTGTGGCACTTTTCAAGCCACATCGGTCAACGGAGGTACAGCCCGCGCAGCGCTTCACAAGGCTTTATCATAAGGCTACCAGCGTTCAGTCAGCAAAGGGAGCGGGCAGTTTGATCAAAGGCTCAACGCCTTGTGTTTTGGTTCATGCGAGCTCATGCGTGGAATGTTCTCTTCTTTTGGTATGGTTTTGCAGCTCGGAGCCAGCTCCCCCTTGGTCGCCCCAAGAAGCGGACAACGGCCGGAAAGATCGCTCTCTGTGGGGCCAGTCGGCCGAGAGTGAGGCCAAGGATGCCCTCGATGAGGCCCGGGATCTGCTTAATCAGGCCGAACGTGTAGGCCACCGACCAACGCCGGATCGTGAAGCGCAGCTCGCCGCCCAGCAGCAGAGCAAGGAGGAAGAGAAGAAGGAGCATGATGTCGGATGGAAGCGCAACAACTTTAATCAATACATCTCTGACCGCGTGTCGCTTCATCGTGCCATCCCCGATACGCGCCATGAGAAGTGTCAGGCTCGGCACTACGACATCAGCTCCATGCCCACTACCACCGTCATCATTCCTTTTCACAACGAGGCGCGGACCACCCTCTTACGCACCGTGTGGAGTGTGCTGGATCGTTCCCCACCACGTCTGATCAAGGAGATTATTCTCGTCGATGATGCCAGCGATATGGAACATCTCAAGGCTCCCCTGGATGAGGAGCTCCAGGATATTCCCAAGACCCGCGTCCTACGACTGGCCGAGCGCTCGGGCCTCATTCGTGCCAAGGTTTATGGTGCCGAAGCAGCGCAGGGTGACGTGTTGACCTTTCTCGATTCCCACTGCGAATGCAATGTGGGCTGGCTTGAGCCTCTGTTGGAGCGTATTGCTCTGGATCGCTCCATCGTGGTCACACCAGTCATTGACAACATCGACAAGGTCCGCCAAACTTCACAACCGGCGTTGGCTCCATGCTGTTCGACTCACCTGATGCAACCCCTCTCAGGAAACATTTGCCTATACCGGGGGGCCCACCGTGCGCACTCGAGGCATTTTCACATGGTCCCTGACCTTTTCTTGGCTCGAGTATGTTTTCCAGCTCTTGTCACCTCCTCCTTTCTCCATAATCACCAGGCCTTGTGCGTACGATCGGCCCGATAACTGCTTTGAATCTGGGTCGTAACTTCTTTTTGTCATAGTTTGCCCTGGTTCGAGGCCGAAAAACGGAGTGATCCCATTGCACCGGTGCGTCATGCTATCCTGCCAAAACCAGCCCCTGGCACATCTCATCTTGAAGCAAAAGTTTTGATTTGTTGTTTCTCATCATGGCTACATGCACACTGTCTGGTACAGTTGCCATCCCCTACCATGGCTGGTGGCTTGTTCTCGATAGACAAGGCTTATTTTTTTGCGATTGGCTCTTATGACATGGGCATGTCCGTCTGGGGGGGTGAAAACTTGGAAATCTCGTTCCGAATTTGGCAGTGCCACGGTTCACTCGAGTTTATTCCGTGCTCGCGCGTGGGTCACGTGTATCGCGACTTCCACCCTTACAAGTTTCCAGACGGTACCGTCCAAACCATCAACAAGTTGGTTGTCAATACGCTCTCTCTCTGTCTGTCCGTTTGTCTCTCTGTCTGTCCGTCTGTCCGTCTGTCCGTCTGTCCGTCTGTCTTCATGTCCGTCTGTCCGACTGTCTTCATGTCCTGACTTGAGTTTGTGTCGCGCATCATCAGGAATCTCAACCGAGTGGCTGAGGTCTGGATGGACGAATATAAAGAAATCTACTATGAGTTTCGCCCCTCGCATCGTCAGTTGGAGACGGGCGACGTCAGCGAACGCAAGGCTCTTCGTGAGCGCCTCAAGTGCAAGCCTTTTAAATGGTATCTTGACAACGTTTTTCCCGACATGATGGTTCCGGATCGGCACAACCTCTATGCCAAGGGCCAGCTTCGAAACGCCAACACCAACATGTGTCTCGATACCCTCACCCCTCGAGAAGCGGATATGAAGGCCGGCGTCTACGCTTGTGCTTCAAGCCCCAAGAGCGAGAATCAAATGTTCTTTTACACCAAGCGCTTCAAGGAGATTCGTCGCGAGGGCACTTTTGGCAGCAGGTAATTGTGGCATTCGCCGCGACATTACTCCCACCCGTCTGGCTGCACATTCACGGCTGGAGCCCGCTCTCGAGCCTGCTTCATCGATCCGTGCATACTTTGCAGGTGCTTGGATTTTGCAGGCGGGCCTTCAGGCTCTCCCAGCATGTATGGGTGTCACTTGATGAAGGGCAATCAGGAGTGGATACACACCCCGGATCATCATATCCTTCACATGGCCTCCAAACTGTGCCTGGAGATTGAGCCCAAATCAGACCATGGAGTAAGATATTGCACTCTCTTTTAGAAAAAGCCACTTGAGCGCCTGGCTTTGTGAATCTGACTCACGCGAGACTGATCTGCCACTTAGTATCACTTGGTCCTGAATCCGTGCTTTGAGGCAAACGAGCGCCAAAAGTGGCGTTTTAGCGAGTTTGACCAATACTCTGACTAGGCCAGGCGCCCCGTGCACTGATGAATCGCAGTCTCGGCGTGCACGCATCAATTTGACATTCTAAACCGATGAACCGTCAAATTAATGTCACTCTGTGCACATCACAACCCGAAATAATAATCATGTCATTTTTCTCTCGTGCTCGAACCATTGTGGAAAAGTTGTCGGCTCAGCCGAAATGCTGAGCACGAGATGTGCAATCATACACGTGCCATGAAACGGCTTTTGATCCCAAAGTCATCAGTTCCTATCAATGCCTGGGTCGCAGACCTCTGAGAGCAGGCAAAAAAGGTCATGGGCCTCTGAACTCGTCTCCAAGAGAGTGCCTGCCTCGCCACTGCCCATGTGGTGTAACAACAGCTTCAGCCTCTTGAGCTCCTGATTCACCTGTCAGAAGGGCGGCAGGCATGTTGTGAGCCATGCGTACAAAAGCGTGGAGATGGTTGACGCCTGCCATGCCCTACATTTTGGGCAGGCACATCACGAAACGCCATCATTTTGCTGACCTGGGCCACATCGCCTGTTGGCACCAGCCGGTGATGGCGAACGGCCTGACACAGGATGCTGAGGAATTTGAGGCGAGCAAAGCTCCAGCTCCAGGCGTGCTTTGCGTTGTCCACGCCTTCTCCAGTTCGAGGCATGGCCGTCCACAACTGATGCGCTCCATCCACGAACAAATGCACTAGCCGACCCGCACGCTACAGGTTTTAAAACACATCGCAGACTTGAGGTGAGGCAATTGATCACAAAGCCCCAGCAGACACGCAAGACCGTACCGTCCAGGTGGCACGGCGCTCAACTTCAAACTGTGAGAGCGTGTCAACCAAGTTGGCGGCCAATTTCGTGCACAGTGTGGCCAGAGGACGATTTCCCATGTTCTCCCAGGAAACGTCAGCTGTGACGGCAACATCCAGCAAGGAGAAGACGAGCTGTTCATGGAAGGTAAGCATGGCGTGACCAATTCGAGAGACAAATTCAAAGAAGAATTGATGCAGGCGGGCCACGGGGCGACCACCTCACCTCGAATTTCAGAGCATGCAAGGCTGCTCCGTCTGGCAAATGTTCGATGGCGCTCAAGATGACGGTATCGAGTGGGTCCACTGAGGGGAAAGCAGACGCACAAAGCGGTGTCAAGCAATGTCACAATGCTGGTGCACTCCGCAACCCGTCTTGCACACTCACGTGCAGGTGTCGGTGAGGCAGCGGCCTCTGACAGGCGAGCAAGCAGGTGCTGGATCATGGGCACAAAGAGGTCGGCGGGTAGGTCAGCCGGCGACCAACGGGGCAAGACGGCAAGCACGAGAAAAAAGGCGTGTTGCAGGGCCGGCGGAGAGAGCTCAAGTGCAAGAAGACGCTGCAATCCAGTGCGAATCGACCCCACGGCTGCTTCTAAAAAGCCGGGCCCAGATGCCGTTAAAACGCGGGGCTGCCCTGTTGCCAAGGCGGCACAGGCATGTAGTCGGGCAAGCGAATCGGCACTGGAGGCCAGCAGCAAGAGCACGGCTGTGCAGCGAGGCGCGTCCAAAGGATTGGTGCCTATGAAAAAAGCAAACACGATGAGGCAGCGCGCTGCCGGGCCGTGTGCACACGGTAGGCTTTGGCGTGCGCCTGTGAAAAGCGGGGGCCGGGCAGGTCACACACTCAAATCAAGCTCTTCGACCAGAGAATCCAACAAGTGCGCGGGGGAAGACTGGCGCACGGCGAGCAGCATCGACAGGTGCGCCGAGACGCGCTGAGCCCAAGAAATGTCATCCACATCAGCGAGGACAACAGCTACACACGATGAGAATGGCAGTCCGGCATGAGCCCGGCAAAAGCTAGTGCGATGGCCATCTGAACCCTCGCGTGCACACACACGCGCGCGCAAACGCACGCAAACACACATTGGAAATGATGCAAGTCTGCAGTGCTGTCTTCAAAACCGCATGAAGCGTTTGCCAGGTTGGCAGGACTAACACAAGGACCCAGTGCCTGCGTTGATGGCACGACAAGTACGCGGCTGATGAGGAAACGCATTGAAGGGGGTTTGAATTTTCTGCATGCAATATGCGCAAGGGTGGTTTCGGACCTCAACGGCGACATCGGCGGTTGTTGGTGGTGTTTGCGGGCGATTGGACTGGCTCGAGCTCGCAGGCTCGCGTTTGGCGCGTTTGCTGCTGCGAGGTCCACCGAAGGACATGTTCCAGCCACTATCATTTGAGCGACTTGAATGGCGGCGGGTGCGAAGTGCGGGGGATGCCAGCTGCGCGGGGGGAGTGCTCGGCCCATCCGTTGATACATGGGTTGCAGTGGGCGCGGGGTCGTTGTGAAGCTGTGCATCTCGTCGAGCCTTGAGCCGCTGGAGTCAGAATTGCAAGCAAGCCAGAGCATGAGGCAGTGGAGGGGGCTGCAGCCATTAGTGCAGGTCCCACCAGACAAATACCTTGTTTTCACGTTGCAGCTCTTGAAGCTGCGATTTAAGGGACTTGCTAAATTCGGCCTCCACCTTGAGACTGGTGAGTTCGCTTTGCAAAGCCTTGTTTTCATCGAGTTGCCGCTTGATGCGCGCTTCCCAGGATGACTTTACGCGACTCTGCTCCTCTTGATGTTCTTGTCGTAGTTTGTTAACTTGTTGCGTCAAAAACGCAATGCGTCCGTGCTACAGAACATGAGGATGAAGCATGTGAGCCAAAGGTGGGAAGAAGGATGAGGAGCCAATGTACATCGCCACAGTCATCATCAGAGGAGCCCGGTCGGACCAGCGAGTGCGTGGTAGCAGTTGTGTCGGGAACGGCGGTAGTTGTAGCCGCATCAGGAGCAGGTGTGGTTGCCGTCTCATCGGGAGCAGGTGACGATGCTTGAGCAGGGCGCTGCGAGGAGGGTTGCGAAGCCGCGGGGCGGTTCCCAGCTTCGGGTGGGCCCGGCAGCTGGGAGTAGGCATCCAAAAGGTCAAAGACGCCCTCGGGTAGTTCGTCGTCATCATCAACAATGACTGGTGATGGCAGCCGCCGTGGCGTGGCCACGGCGTCGGGAGCCAGACCATTTGATTGGCGCACAAAGGCGGCAGGGTCCCGTCGCAGCCCCCTGGAGTAAAACTGCGAATTGGCCCCGCGGTCACGGGGATTGGCCAGCGGATCGTCTGGGTCGGCCATGACTGCAGCCATGCATCTCAAGCACACATTCTTGACGTCGGACAGAGCGACCGAAAAACATCAAGCAAGAAACCCAACCCGTCTCCACCCCCCTCCCACACACTTCAACCCGTCCCAAAGCAACCTCCAACGCCCCAGCTAGCTGGCAGGCACCACTCGAGCACGTCCTCGTCCTCGTCCTCGTCCTCGCCGTCAGTCACTGTTCAAGCAGCAAACGGCTTTTTACTGTGTGTGTGTGTGTGTGTGTGTGTGTGTGTGTGTGTGTGTGTGTGTGTGTGTGTGTGTGTGTGTGACATTCTCATCTTCCCCTCTCAATCTAAACTCTCCACCCTTCTCTATCTAAACTTTCCCCCTCTAATTAAACTCACCTTCTGTTCACACCCTTGTCTGAGCTCCTTGCTTTATTAAACCACTGTGCCCCTCCTACTTTGAATACTTCTCTCCTATTTTAAACTGGTTCCAGTTTCTGAGGTGCTCTCTGTCTCTCTCTCTCTCTCTCTCGGTCGGTGCGCACGACACACACACTGCGCGCTCTGATCGCTCTGAGAGGGCCGCCATCTGCGTAGTAGACGAGAAGGCCAGGGGGGGTGTGGGGGGAAGGAGAAAGCGGGAGTCTTGGTGGAAAGAGCAGCCCACGGAAGGCTCGCTTACCTCGCGCTGGAGACGAGGAGCAGTTGGGGGCTGCGCGGTTCGCGGCTTGGCCCGGCATGGAGGTGGCGGCCGGGTTTGTGTGCCCGTCCTGCTTCAAGGACTTGGGCAACTTGGAGAGCTTGGAAAAGCACTTTGCGGCTGGGTGCAAGGGCCCCAGCGCCGGCAAGACAGGTCCTGGAACCAAGGGTAACCGCCTGGCCAAGCTGCTGAAGCTCAAATCTGCAGATGATGAAACGGCTCCTGGCGCGCTCGGCGCAGCAGCCGCCCCAAACCCGGCCGATGACCCGGCATACTTGACCCACGTCGAGTTTGAGCCACAGACAATCGGTGCGTCTCTACTCCTGGGTTGCCTTTCCTCACTTTGTCCGCTTGTTCTCATGATCTGCAATAACACCACACTGCGCCGCGCTCGTCGTCCACTCAGGCGTCGTGCGCCGTCTCACAACAAATTTCCGGGCAAGACGGCGCGAGCGAATCGAACTCCGCTCTGTTGAAGAAGCCAAGTTGATCAAACGACTCGATGCTGTTCGTTCACATCTTGATTTACGCGTCTTTGCTCGGCTGCCAGCCGGTTCGCGCACATACCTAACACACGCTCATACCTAACCGTCTGCCACAATTTGCAGTTACTATATCACGGTCCACCAATGTCTGCCAAGCAGCAACGCCGAGGTGCACGACTTGGACCATGCAATCCACTCAAACTGAGAGCCTTTACATCCTCAAGCATCTCATCCGCGACTGGCCTGCCCCCCCCATTGCCCGCGGCTCACCCAGATTTTGAACGGAACATTATTCCCTGGGTCGATGGTAAAATCATCAAGGCCTGTCCCGAGTGCGGCAAAAAGTTTTCCTTGACCCGCCGCCAGCACCACTGCCGGTCCGTTTCCCTATAAGCGCCCCCGTCCCCGCCAAGCGTCAGCATACATGCACTTTACCTTGACTTTTGCGGCCCCTGCTGGCCTTTAGCCTCTGTGGCAGCGTCCTCTGCGATGACTGCTCCCTGGCATTGGAAGCCAACGTGGCGAGTATGTCACCCCTGCCAATTCGCCTGCAAAACTTGGTTTTCCTTGGCCATGGCACTTACCGACTCACTCATTGACAAATTCCGATCTACCTCGGCTGTGACTGCAGTTGCCTTGACCGTGCCGCCCGAGCTGCCAGGGAAGAAGCAAAGGTTGAGCCACGAGCAAAAGCTGACCCTGCTACGCGAGAGCCTGGTGATTCCTGGCGAAGTGATCCGCATTTGCCCCTTTTGCCACCAATCTCTCCACACGTATGCAATTGCAACCGCTTCCGTTTTCCCCATTTGCAACGCTGGTTGGGATTTCCGCTCTTCCCTCACCCATCCTTGTCAACAGCAAACGTCAAAAGCAAGTGCAAGCAGCCCCAGTACCCCATCACAGGATCGTCATCAAAGCCTATCAGGTACAATAGCACCTGTGATCGCACAGGCCGCCACAGTGTGCGCCCTCTCACTTGTCGACGCTTTCGTGCTACCGCTCTTCATCAGATGGCGTCTGAAGCCCAGGCTCGTGTACGAACCAAGCTTCATGACTACAATCGAAGTGTGGCGCAACTCTTGTACGCCGTCAACCGCCGTCAACCGCCGCCGCCGCTCGTCGCTCGCCCCTTTTGGTCCTCTGTGACTGTCTAATTGTGTTTTTTTTCTTTGTTTTCTTTGCTTTCCTTCTTCTTTTTTTTCGCATCTGGTGCAGAGCGACGGCTGCTGTTGGATCGTACGAGAGCGTGGCCGAAGAATTCCAGGCCATTTCTGCTGATTTGCTAGTCATCGAGAAGCAATGGTGAGGTATTTTGCACGTCTCCCCGCTGTCACACTGGCTTTCGACTCAATCATCACGGGTTGGTTCTTTAGCCGCGTGGTAGCCGGAGCCATTAAAAAGGAAGACGCCGACAAGTTTCCATCAAGTCTGCGGGTACGTGCCTATCACTCACTTGGCAGCCCTCAACCTGCCGGCTTAACTGTGAGCTAACTTTTTTCCCTCTCGATCTTCACCTGCATCTTGCCTGCAGCTGCATGCTGCCATCACCCAGCAGTGGCGGACTTTTATTCAAATGACCAAGGGCACCCGCATGACCCTGCCACCTTTGGCAGACGTCAAAAAAATGTCCGTCGACTCTTAAGCATACACAGCAGACACCCCCGTGTCCGGAGTGTTGGCAGGTTGTTCGTTTTCTCGACTACAGCACAGCTCCATCCTCACCGCCATCAACCAACTTTTGTAGAGCACTGGAGCGTGAGAAAGCGCGGCAGGAAGCGGAGGAGCGTGAGCGGCAGCTTCGCTTGCAGCAGCAGCGAGAGCGAGAGCAAGCTGAAAAGGAGGCGGCTGCCATTCGTGCTCGTCGCGCGGCCCGCAAAGAGAAGGAACCCCGTCGCAATGCCCCCACGTACGTATCCAACCAATCGCTGCTGGTTAGATAAATGTTGAACCTTTTTCACCATTTTCATTGTCTTCTCTGACGTGTCTCATCGGCAACTCTGCACAGACCCCCGACTGCAGCCGCCGTTCCTGTCAACGCAGACACCCTGATGCTCATCCGTGAGCAGCGCACGTATATCATGCGATGCATCAAGGACGCACGGCGCGTAGGTCTACGCAATCCACCATGTTTTCTTGTTACCCTGACCATCTGAATGGCATGCTCTCGCGCGATTTGCTCAATTCACGGCACTTTTGGCCCGTGTAAACGCGTAGCGCAACGCTCAGGACGAGGTCAACATGCTCCAAGCGCAGCTTCAAGAGCTCGAGGTCATCATGGGTCAGAGTTGACCTTGATACCTCACGATGACTGCTACATTATCTCCATCTCCAGCTGACACAGCTCGACAATCCATCCAGAAGAAACGAGTTGAGATGGAGTTTTGTGTAAAAGCAGTTGCAGCCACATTTGCGAGACTGCTCAGTCTTGTACGCGAACTGTGGGCTGGTATTGGTAGACCTTGACCTCACAATCAGCGCCAGCAGACAAAAGCAGCCCCCGATGCCAAGTCTACACATAAAAAACACCCGGTGAGGGCTCGGCAGCGCTGAAGCATTGCCACGATCCATCAAAGCAGTGCGAGACCATACCAAGGCGCGGACGCTGCCGCTGTGGCGCGTCAGAGTTTGCACGCTCAACCGCTTTTCCAGATCAAAGATACCGATGGTGCCGTCATCCGAGGCGGTGAACAAGAAGGCGCCTTGGGGGCTCGTGGTCATGTCATTGATAGCACCGGCATGTGCCAGCAGCGAGAACTGGTGGCTGAGGGTTTCCAGATCGTATACTTGCACGTTCTGTCAGGGTGAAAATTTGGTGCCGAGAGTTGGCAAATAGATTAGATCAAGTGAAGCTGAAGTAGGCGAATGTCTGTGCGGGGAAGAACGCTTGCACACCGACGGCGACGGTCAAACCTGATTCACGGTGCCCAGGATGAGATATTTGTGCGTCATGGTGATGCAACGAATCGAGCCGTGGTTCAAACTCATTTCCATGAGCAGTAGCAGTCTGTCAATATGGCGGATCTGGACCTTGGTGGCAAAGGCTTTATCATGACATGCGATGCAGGGGGAAGAGGGAACCAGCTGATGAGCAAGCGGTGTGACAATGGGTCTTTGATTTCAGATGGCAAACGCCAGGAGTGTGTCTGTGGACAGTGCAAAAGGCAGACCGAGGAAAATGAAGCCGGCTGGATGCAACTTGAGGCAGCGAATCCAATGTTGATCAAAGCACTGCAATGCGTTGATCTCGGCAAATGTTTCGCAGTCGTACACCTGGATGCAGGGGGCAGCAGTCAATCATAGGCACGCAGTTCAACAAATCAGAACGGCAACAGGGGGGGGGAACATGGGGGGTTAATCCTCAGCACGACTTGCCTTGATCAGGTTTTGACTGCCCACGATCAAACGCCGCTGAGTGGCCAACAGACAGGAAATGATCGATTGGGCCACGTTGAGGGTCTCGATGAGTTTGAGTTGATCAATGTCCCAGACAAGGACAAGACCAGCGGAATCTCCGCTGAAGAGGTAAGACTTGTTACAGGCCATGGCATGGATGATGCCTTGATGACCAGTCAATGTAGCGACACAGGCCATGCGCTGCAGATCCCAAGCCTTGATGGTCTGGTCACTCGAGGCACTGAAGAGCAGACTACGGTGACTGCTAAGGGCCCACACGGCACCAGCGTGGCCCTTGAAGCTGCCGCTGCACTGGAAGGTGAAGGGCATGGTGAATTCCGCGAGTTCATGTCGGGCGCGCTCTTGCTGGTCAAGGCTGACTGCTTGGGCTTGCTCGATGGTACGCAGGCGCTCTTGCAGCTCTTCGCTTTGATGCTTGAGTTTTTGGATGAGGTCGGACATGCGGTAGATGCCCTGTTGAATGGCGGTCTCAGGCTCGCCATCGAAGAACGGACAGGTTTTTTCGTGCAAAAGGCGACCGCTGAGGGTGCCGCGGAAGTTGCAGCCCATGAGAGCATAGCGGCAGACGGCATGAGGGCAGCTTTCAAGGTGCTTGGTAATGGTGGAGAGGGTCATGACGGGGCAGGTACCCTCGACCTCGTTGTTGGGGCAAACAACGGGGCGGTAAGGGCAACGTTCTCGGTGACTCCGGTAATGACGTGCAGCAATTTGCTTGGAGCAGCCTGGATGAGGACAATCGAGAAGATGTTCTTCAGCCTGCTGTTGGAGAGCGATGTTCGGGACCAGCTCGTCCAGCCATATGGGCTCGCGGTGGACAGGGCAGATTGCGTAGAGCCGCTGCTCGTTCTGTGCAAATGCCGCGCGGCGCTCGATGCACTCGCGGCAGAAAGAGTGCCCGCACACCCGTGCCGTGCAGGCATTTCGAAAGAGGTTGAGGCAAAAGGGGCACCGCAGTGCCGTAGGAATGGCTTGGTAGTCATCCATGCTCCCTTTCACCCGACAAACGGCGCCGATGCCAAGACCACGGTTGCCAGTCGGTGCCGCCTTCCACCCGCTCAGCTTGCACCAGCACCCGTGGCTCGGACCAAAGCCTTCGGTACCAGTACGAGTGTACCCGAGCACTCACCCCCGGGTACCAGAACGCCCGAGTGTCTGTGTACCAGCCCTCGTACCAGAGCGCCCCTGTGTCCCAGCTCTCGGACGTCCCAGCACTCGTCCGAAAGCACCCCTGTGTACCAGCCCTCGTACCAGAGCGCCCCTGTGTACCAGCCCTCGTCCGAGAGCGCTCGGCGTACCCGAGCCCCCGGCGCACCCCCGAGCGCGCAGCGTTCAAGAAGCTTGAGAGCAATGTCGTCACCTTTTGGTCGTCGCGTCGGTTTTTTTTTTTTTTTTTTTTTTTTTTTTTTTGGTTTCGAATTGATGACAATTTTGATTGTCAGATAAAATCGCTCAAGGATTGTGAAAAGTAAAATACATAATTGGACATCCCCATTGTTTGGGGATTTTTCGAAACTTGCGCACATTGTTGGGGCGCGGAGGCACAATGCTGTTTAAGTGTTGGGGACTTCAGAGCCTGGACTTGAGAACCATGACAGGTTCACTGCACCTGTGAAGACACGTCAAGCAACCCCGCACTCAACATGAGCCACTGCCATAGCGAATTTGACAGCGTGCCTGGATGCCGGCACGCTGCCATATCCGCTCCCATTCCCATACGCATGAAGAAGGAGCAGTTCCAATCAAGCCTGCTCCTATCTTACTCCTCAAATGTGACGGATAAAAAGATTTCAGGAAAAATTACCCACAAATGCTATACAAAATAAAATTTCACTGTTTAAACCGCCAACTGCGCCACACGTGACCCTCATGTATGGTCCAACGTTCTCTCTCTCTCTCTCTCTTCTCTCTCTTCTCTCTCTCTCTCTCTCTCTCTCGATCTCTCTCTCTCGATCTCTCTCTCGATCTCTCTCTCTCTCGATCTCTCTCTCTCGATCTCTCTCTCTCGATCTCTCTCGATCTCTCTCGATCTCTCTCTCTCTCGATCTCTCTCTCTTCCATTGTTTCCTCTTTCTCCTCCTCCTCTCTCCTCTCTCTCTCTCTCCCTGTGCACCGTGCACCAAACGTGTCTCTGTCTCTGTCTCTCTCTCTTGATCTCTCGGTCTTCATCTCTCTCTGTATTTTCTCTCTCTCTCTCTGTCTCTCTGTCTTTCAACGACGACAATGCGTTGCAGTGCTTTGGTGTTGGTGGCTGTGGCGGCCGCTTTGGCGGTGATGCCGACGGCGCAGGCCGATTTGGTGCAAGGGATCAGCAATCAGGTGCTTGACGAGGTCAATGAATTGTTCCGTCGCGATGCCGGCTGCAACTGTGTGAACACTAGCCTCTACTCTACCAATGACAACATTGCCGCGTGCCGCAAGGCCATTCTGATTGAAACGATCGATCGCATCATCAATGAGACGTTTGAGGATCGCCTCGTGGCGGTAAGGATCCCGCCCGCTCGTCTCTTCCCTTGGCTATTGGAATGCAGGCAGGCACCCCATCCCATGTCTCTAACTCCTCCCTTTCTTTGACCCCCTCGCTCACTTTCCCATGCCTGCATCGCGCACCAAAAAAATAGCTCGAGGCGGCAGTGAGCAACGCCGCTGGCTGCTTTGCTGGCCACACCATGGTCATGAAGGCCGACGGATCCATGGCACGCGTGGATTCCCTCACCACGGGTGATATGCTCAAGTGTTTGGATGAAGATTACAACGCGACCA
>NW_001865075.1:75734-80220 GCF_000002865.3 Monosiga brevicollis MX1
CATTGTTCTCTGGCTCCCTCGAGCTCGTTCACTCTTTGACCTCTTCTTCGTCTTGGCTCCCCCGCCTCCGGCTTCCCTCTTCCTCTTTCGTACTTCTCATCAGTCTGCTTCTCATCACCCATCAACGACGGCGCTTTGCGGATAGACATAGCTCAACATGTGGCGCCCCCGTGTTCAAACCGCTCTTCGGTGCGTTGACAGTGCCTGCTGATGGTCCCTTGCCCCACTCCGCTCGTCCCACGCCTCCCGTCAATGTCGACCTGCTCACATTGGAATAAAACCCCCGCCTCGCAGGAGCTTGCCGGTGGCCCGACGCGCCATGTCCATGCGGCCTGAACCTTCCATGTCGGCGCTTCTGAACGATGTTGGCACCCGCCGCATCTTCAACGAGGATCACGACATGATGCGTGAGTCGGTTCGCAAGTTTTTCGAAAACGATGTCGTCCCCTACCACGAGGCCTGGGAGAAGGAAGGCCAGGTGCCCCGCGCTATTTGGGAAAAGGCTGGTGAAAACGGTCTCCTTGGTATTCCCATTCCCGAGGAGTACGGTGGTCCCGGCCTCGACGTCTACGGCGCTGCCATCATGTGGGAGGAACAGGCCTACGCCGGTTGCTATGGCCCCGGCTACGCCATCCACAGCGACATTGTGCTGCCCTACGTTTTGCATTATGGCACTGAGGAGCAAAAACACAAGTACCTCCCTGGGGCTTGTGCAGGTACTCAGATTGCAGCCATTGGCATGACCGAGCCCGGCGCCGGCTCGGATCTCCAAGGCATCTCCACCACCGCCGTCAAGGACGGTGATCACTGGGTCATCAACGGCAGCAAGGTCTTTATCAGTAACGGCCAAATGTGCGATTATGTCATTGTCGTCGCCAAGACTGACCTTGAAGCCAAGCGTGTACGTACTCCCTGCCCCCAATGATCCAACCCCGGGCGCTTTCCGCCCCAAGACCTCTTGATTCGCTTGAGTCAGCATCAAGTCGCTCCAGCCACCTCATTGCGCGCCCCCGCCTTTTTGTCTTTCTCTTCCACAGGCAGCGCACGGCCTCAGCCTGTTCTTGGTCGATGCGGGCACGGCCGGTTTCACCAAGGGCGCCAACCTGGACAAGATGGGTCTCAAGGCCCAGGATACCTCTGAGCTCTTCTTCGACGATTGCCGTGTTCCCGAGTCTGCCATCCTGGGTGAAGTCAACAAGGGCTTTTACTACCTGATGTCCGAGCTCCCCCAGGAGCGTTTGCTGCTCGGTGTTATGGCCACCGCCCATGCCGAGGCCATGTACGAGTGGACCCGTGCTTACATCAACGACCGCAAGGCTTTTGGTGGAACGCTCGCCAACCTCCAGACCGTCCGCCACACCATGGCTGAGCTTAAGACCTCCATCGCCGTGGCCCGCGCCTTTACCGATCAGTGCATCCAGCTGCATGCTGTTCGTTACGCCTCGTTCCCCCGCTCATCCCTCGTGCCCCTGCTCTGTACTTGGCTCCCAACTCATGCTGAGTTGCTTTGTGGCCACAGGAGGGCCGCTTGACTCAGGAGATGGCGTCCATGTCCAAGTACTGGTGCACCGAACTCGAGGGCAAGGTGAGCCTGACCTTTGATTATGACGCACATTGCATCGCGACTATCTGACTCTCATTGGAAAAGCCACCACCACTCTCATTGGAAAAGCCACCACCACTTCCCTAACTGGCATGCCAACTGTCTACGCTTGTCTGACCCAATCCCAGGTGGCCGATGTGTGCGTTCAGCTGCACGGCGGTTGGGGTTACATGTCTGAGTACAAGATCTCGCGCGCCTTCACTGACGCACGCGTGCAGCGCATCTATGGCGGTGCCAACGAGATTATGAAGGAGCTCATCTCGCGCAGCGTTTAAGGCCTCTCTAAATCAATGAATATGGTTGCCACCTGACCCTAAAGCCAACCTCACACTGACTTTTCCTCTCTGGGTGGAAGCATCTTCTGGTTATACCTTGCTGGCATCCGTCGAAGCTTCCTGTCTTGTTTGAGAAATGATCTACATTAAAGTGGAGGGCAAAACGGACACACGTGTCTCGGTGCGCTTACGTCTGGCGCTAGGTCTGAGTGTTCAATCGAGGTTTCCAAAAGGGCAACAGCTTGGGCAATATCAATCAACCGTTTTTTTTATTTTTTTATATTTTTTATTGTTTGCTTAAAAAAAATAAAGACGTCAGAAGTGGGCGACATATCAGCACTGTCAGTCATGTTGCCTCATCAATCATGATCGACAGCACGCCTAGACAAGTTTCCTGGTGAGCGACCTTATTAGCGTCAAATCCGTGCTTTCACGCATTTGAGCACTCCCACTGCTTTCGCACACACTCAGCGTCGGTCACGATGGGCCTTCCCAATAGAACCCCCATAGCTGCCATGACCTCACACATACACACCTACAATCGGACCCACTGGGCCTGATTCCTCTCACGGGGGTCCCTTGAGTAGACACCGCGTGTATCGCGGGCCCCGCGATACCTGGGCAGCTGCCTTGGGGCGATAAGCTTCTGTTGTTTCCCTTTGTTGTTGCGGTCGGGCACGGGTTACACTTTCCCTATCCTCGGGATTGAGCGACTTTACAGCTATTCAACGGTGCACCTGGTCTGGTCACTGTGAATGCTTGCCGACCGCAGCTGGTTTGATTGACCTCAAGACACCATCAAAGCTTCCGCTCCGTCCCGACGGACGTCTCTTAAACCACTCTCAAACGTCCAGGAGGATGTTAACTTAGGTGTTATCACGAAATCGAACCCGCAACAAAAATCTTCTACGTGTTTTCGTAAATAGAATTTAGCTGTTTTCTCTACCTCCTTGAGGCAAATGCGTGAACTACTGAGATATTTGCCATGCACAACCGTTAAATTGATAGGTGGCCGGACGCTTTTCAGAGAGGGACCGGAACCGCATCTACAAGGAAGCGAATTGAGAAAACTGGCCGCGGCGAGAAGTTTAAGCCAGAAAAAACCAAACAAAAACATCAGGGCATCTGGACCCAAAAGTCGGGGTTCATGCAACTCGTCTTGTAGTCCTCAATGGCCCGACCTTCACAGCTGTGAGCAGCCACTGGGTTCAGTCGCAGCCAGCTCCAGGGCTTGGTCTGGACCATGTTCTTGGGTCCAACGAGGCGAAAGTAAGTCTCGTTACTTACTATGTCACCCTGGACGAGGATGTTGGTCACAAGAACCTTTTTGTTAGCAAGAGACGTGGCCAACGCGGCGTCATCAAGCTCAAAAAAAGGCGCTGCAGGGCAGAAGGGAAAGGCGGTCATCAAATTGAAAGAAAATCCCTCATCGTAGGCGGCACGGGTGACAAAGAGCGTGGCAAGAGCCCCTCCAAGACTATGACCAAAGACAGCCCATTCTGCCTTCTTAAAAAGCTCGTCACCCAGCTTTTCGCACACGCATTCTTTAATGTCATTGTAGAGAGCTTCTAGCATAGCTGCAAAGCCGCTGTGTACGTTGATTGGCATGCCGTCATCGCAATTGCAGAGGGTAACAACGGCCGCGTCAAAATTAGTGCGCCACCAAAGTGGCCAGTTGCCGGGCCAAAAAGGTGAGGGGGACCCCTGAAAGATGAGATACAACTTGGGGTTTGGAGACTTTCCCTCGTTGTGGGCCAGAAAACACCGTGCGCGCTTGCAACCGTACTGGTCCTCAAAGGTGCCAACTATACGCAAATCGTCCGCCGTAAAAGGAGCTGCATTTGGTGGCCTGAGATCGTTGATCGTGTTTATCAAGTCGGCGTCTTCCACTGCAGCATCCATTTTGTATGCCATCTGACTACCTTTCAAAATCTTGCCAATGCGGTAGCCAAATTGCAGGTCTTCTTGTATTGTGGGCCAACTGACGGATAATTCGTGTGGTCTGGCCGCGTGGTGCACCCATGCCATACGCTTGAAGTCACGAAGGTCGTAGAAGGTATAGTAAAGTTCCCTCAAGAGAGGTACGACAAGAGTATCAGAAAGGTTTTGAAGCTTACCGTGGTCAGCTTCCAGGTAATTGCAGGCACGGACACATCTGGCACGGTAAGGCATGGAGTTTGAGTAACGATGAGTCGGCGTTCCCGCGTGAGCAGGGAGGTCCTCGATAAGTTGAGCCGCGTTATTGTCGTTCATAAAGTCGCGCCCTTCTTGATGGCGGTGGTTCTTGGAGAGTTCTGTTTCAGGCTGCAGCGTGGTCAGGTGGTGGGCGATGATGGTCTTTGCGACAGCAGCTTTGCGGAGGGTCCAGTCAAACCCGTCGCCGATGAGGCCGGCAACGACACCAATCATGGTAGCCATCTTTCTTCTTGATCCTCACGGTCACGATGAAGATTTTGAATTGATTTCTTTGAAAAATTGTTACATGAAGCTTTTCATTCAATGCTGACTCCGTCAAAAAGCCGCTCTGATTTTTCTCCATTCATCTCTCTCTTTCTCTCTGTGTGTGTGTGTGTGTGTGTGTGTGTGTCTTCTCTTAGATCAGAGCAAA
>NW_001865075.1:80687-105676 GCF_000002865.3 Monosiga brevicollis MX1
GAACATCGAGAGAGATCGAGAGAGATCGAGAGAGAGAGAGATCGAGAGAGATCGAGAGAGAGAGAGATCGAGAGAGATCGAGAGAGAGAGAGATCGAGAGAGATCGAGATCGAGATCGAGAGAGAGAGATCGAGAGGGAGAGATCGAGAGAGATCGAGATCGAGATCGAGAGAGAGAGATCGAGAGGGAGAGATCGAGAGAGAGAGAGAGAGAGAGAGAGAGAGAGAGAGAGAGAGAGAGAGAGAGAGAGAGAGAGAGAGAGAGAGAGAGAGAGAGAGAGAGAGAGAGAGATAGATCAAGAGAGAGATAGATCGAGAGAGAGAGAGAGAGAGAGAGAGAGAGAGAGAGAGAGAGAGAGAGAGAGAGAGAGAGAGAGAGAGAGAGAGAGAGAGAGAGAGAGAGAGAGACAATCACCGCATAGACACAGCCACAGCCACAGACGCGGACGCAGACGCGAAGTCACTCAAAAAGGCTTTCATGTTATTGTCAATTCTTGACATTTTCTCTCTTCAGTGACGTGAATACGTTTCCACTACTGTTGCCGATCACACACACACACACACACACACACACACACACACACACCCTCACACACACTGAAACGATTATGCTAATGCTATACTGGCGACTGTCGTTGGCTCTGCGCTTGCGATGGGTGTTTGCAATTCTTGTCGCTTCTTCAAGGCTGTATGAAAACTCGTCTGCACCGCAACGAGCAGGCGCAGTGTTAGTGCACACGGGAGGTGGCTTGTCATATTCAAAAAGGGAACGTACAAACACATCTTTTGCATGCTTTGAGGTCTGAGAAAGCATCTGAGCGTCGACCCATGCACTGGCAAACATGCGCATAACCTGCTCTGAGGTCACCCATGCCCTACGATGACCAGGATTCACGTGGGAGCATGAGAGGCCATGCAGACTTGGCGAATCATGTAAAATGTGTTCAAGTAAAACGCGGTGCCATCCGCACTGACCAGGAACCCGTCTTGTCGAAAAAGCGCACGAGAAGGCTGCTCTCATCTTGGGAGGGTTGCGATTTCAAAACGGCATCCGATGGCACACACTCTGCGAGATCATCGCGTGGTGTCTGCCAATTCACCAGCTACGCGTGCATTTGACGGGGCATGAGAAAGGCGTCCCCTCGAGATGTGGCCGATCTTCCGAACTAACCATCGCCGGGTACCACGGGTAGCCGCGCATGCGGGCCCACACAAAGTCCCAGGCTTGCGGCGGCGGCGCTGTGGCTTCTTGCATGTCCGCGGTTGATAAACGCCGCCGAAGCGCAGCATATGCCGCAGCCTTGCGTGGACGGATACGTGCTTCGCGAAGGTCAAACAGCTCACGAGCGAGCTTGTTCATGCCTGTGGCTCGTTGAGCTGGCAAACCAGAGAACAACAACGTCAACAGGATTAGATAAAGCAGCAAGCTTGGCTTCCCGCTCCCAGCTCTCTCAGCACGTAGCGCCCGCCACCATGCTCCCAATACCATACCAGGGCTTAAGGCTTGAGAACGCAGATGTGCAATTTGATGTACGATTGCCAGTTCCTTTGAGGGGTCGTCTGGCGAGACGCGAAAGATCATGTCCAAACCTACAACGTTTAGCCGCTGAGAAGATGCGTTCCAAATGCCCGCCAAGGTACGCACGTTGGGTACGTACCAGTGTACCATGGATTTTGTGCAAGCGCTTGCACGACATCCAGGGTTGGACTCGGCGGCGGTACCAACATCGTGGGCCCAGCTTGTTCGTCTTGTTGAGAGCTAGTGGGACTTGCTTTGCAGTCAGTGACTTGTGTCGGCGGCGACGAGGTTGACGGACTCGGCGGGTGCAGGGAAAGAGACCGCCTGGTCAGGACACCCGTCTATCAAGCAAGAGCACGATGTTAAAATAAATGACCGAGCACAAGCTTCTGCCAATGCATACCAAGGCCCACCACCAACGCTTTCGTTCCTACCTTCAGGTCGATGCCCGCATCGTAAAGTTCCATGGCAAGACGCTCCAAATGAGTTTGGCTCTTGCATAAAAAGTCAACGGCATAAGAGGTCCAAGAAGCGATCCTGTCGTAAAGGTTCATGAGACGTTCTCTCTCAACCAGACGCGTTTTCAACAAGGTGCACGGTGTTTAAACTTTGCAAAAAACCCACCCTTCGTTGAAGGTCAAGCAGTTTTCAACAATGAGCCAGACATCGTCCACGAATTCCTGCAAGCTTTGATAAGCCCCTTCCTCGACTTTGGCTTGCATGGTGTGAAGATCCATCGGATGAAAAATGATGCGAGCATAGTCGGGAAGCTATTGTTCACGCTCGTGAGCAGGGCACGAACGATTGCTATTCCATGGCATCGGAGGGTCGAGCGCTTACATACCTGTGTCAAGTCCACTGGGTTAGCGAAATGGCCTTCGATGTCACGTCGCGAAATGTTTCGCCAAGCAGTTTTGAAAATGCCCTGGCAGTGAATGCATTGCAGTTGAGTTGCGGCGTTTGAGTCAGCAAAAAAAAAAAAAAAAATTGGCAGCGAGGCAAACAAACAAGGAGCAAGCGGGGTTGTGCTCTGCACTTTGGGTCGCACCTGCATGGGACTTATCCGCATCTCCCAAATGTCCCGCGCGAGTTGCACAAGCTCACGTTTACGCTTCTCGCGCCGTACTAAGAGCTCAGCAAGAAGCCGCGCTTTCTCCAGATCCTGAAGAAGACGCAGGCATGAGATATGTGCTGCGCACGTCAAAGAGTGGCAAGACCTAGCGATAAACCCGTACCTTTCGAAGCGCACGTGCATTTTGAATATTGGTTGACTCAACCCCCAAGGTGGCGTTGGCCTGGCACAGACAAAGATCTTAGCAAGAGGAACAAGGCAGAAGAAGGAACTAGAGGGTGGACTTGGCCATTAAACGACGAAAACAGGGAGCCACTCTTATCGATCAACAACGCACTTGCAAACGGCGAAGGAGGGGTGCGCCTTGGCGCATGTGACGCTTCATCATCCAGTAGCGCTTGGCCACATCGTAGCAGTCGTGATCCCGCTCAAGATGAGCTTCGGTAATGATTTCCTTCTCCGACTCTGTGAAGCAAAAGGGCGTCCTCAACGGACAGCATCAGCTCGGCACATTGGTGTGTGCGTGGCAAAGAGACGTGCCAACAGGGCGCAAACCACGTACGATCAGAGATGTACAACTTGAAAGTTGGCTTCTGATTATGCCGCTGATGGTGAAACTCCAACTGGACGAGAGGCAAATATAAAGGGGTTGATAAGCCAAACGCTCCGTCAAGTTTATGTGGCTTACATGCTTTTCGAATAACATACCAGAGATTCTTCGGCTATGTCCTCGATGGCGATGGGTGGCTCTTCAACATCCTGGAGAAAATGTTCAGAGGGTGGTGTGGTACAATTCGGGCCACAACTCTGGGTGAGAGCGTGTCAGCTCAAAGAGTGGCCAGGTTGGAGCGCGATGCACGAACCCCTGGTGTGTGGCGGTGGCAGTAATACGCCGGTACCGATTCACCAAGTTGGCGATCCGCCTCCAGTCGCATGGTTAGATGAGCGCGGCACCCGCAGGTTACGTGAAAGGCCTCAAAGCAATTTCGGCGAGAGCACTACAAGGACACGCATAGGCGTTTGGGCACAGACACAGATAGGCACGGGCAGAGACACAGCCACAGAGATTCCGGTTTACATGGTGGAATTTGCAAGTGAGCAGTACTAAGGAAACCCAATGGAGTACCAAAGGCTGACACAGCGTAATTGGTAGCGGCCTGAACTCTTTGGCAATGATGTACCTGGATGCAAGCTCCGTTGCGCTGGCCACAGATGTAGCATCGGAAACGAAAGCGATCTGTTGGCACTTTGTCCAAGTCTTCAACGTGGGTTAGTACCACATCGTTTCCAAATTGCGTCTCGGGTACCCAGCGAGCGCAAGCGACGTGTACCCACTGGTCGGAGCCTTGCACCTGCGGGAATGATCAAGCCATGGGCCGAGAAAAAGGGGATTTGGTTTGAGTTCCTTGGGCTGAATGGCCCAAACGATTCACGAACCAAGTTGTGGGCGAGACGCTGTTTGCTCAAGACGCCAACCAACCCGAATGAAAGCGCCGCCCCGCATGCTGCAGAGGGCACAGGACACCTCTACACCGGGAGAATCACGACATTTGAGGCACAGCCAGACTCCGGCAGGAATGTGTAAAATGCCGTAGCATTCCTAAACGAGCAAGTAAGTACAATGAGCAAAGGCTGATGATCCTTGATCAAGGACGAGAAGCTTGGTTCTTCACCGTGACAAGAGTCCGGAAGCCGAGTCATTGACCTGGTGGACGCCGACGTTGCAAATGTCACAGAAAACAATGCTGTTGCTGTTGGTGACCTCGTCCTGCATGCACACGGCGCAAAGGCCCTCATCGGGATTGTCGTCTTGCAGCGCTTCACTACGGGGACGCGTCGAGGTTCCGCTCATCACGCCAGGAGCTCCATCTGAGGCTTCAGTATCGTGATACAGCACGTGCTTCTCAAAGCGATCGAGCAGTAGCTCCATGGTCGCCTAGTCACGGAGAGGCGAGGCGGGCAATGACTACGGCAGGCAGGAGCCAAGGCCCCAAACGTTGGTATGAGGTGTGAAAAGGCACGCACTTGGTCAAGGCGGCGGGCTCGCTTGGGTTTGGGCGTGTTGCTCAGGGTGCCATCGTTGAGCAAGGCAAGCCATTGTCGATCTTGCTCATCCTAAGGAGGGCCATGCGAACCACAGCAAGCAAGGATTCAATTCGAGGCGGATCAGAGCACTCTGGCAACGGTGCTGCGACACGAGCTTACCAGGTCGTATTCAATGAGCCGGTCATAATCGTCATGACCCAAAGGTCGGAATTTGATGTACGGTTCATCGTCGGGTGGCAGCGGCATGGGTTTGTGCGGGACGGGAGTGATGGTCTCGGCCTCGGTTGGAGGTGGGGGTGCTTTTTCTTCCTCCGGCTCTTCGTGAAGGCGGCCTCGACGAGAGCTGGATGCCTTGGAGAGCCTGCGTCGTCGCCCACCACGTCTCCCTCGACCACCCCGACCGCTCGGCGAAGGGGTGGCCCGTTTTGTGCGTCTCAAGGCATCGCGCGCTGCCGAGGGCGAGAGCTCCGCTAGGGGTTGTTGGACGTTCAGGACAATAGGGTGGCCATCGAGAAGCACCTCGTATTCAGGATCATTGTCGTCATGGTCATCGTCGTGGCCATCATTGTCATTGTGGTCGTCGTGGTCGCGGTCGTGGTCACATTGATCTACCGCCCCTGCTGGGGCTTGCGGATCGATGTCGGCATTCTCGGCAGGGGCGGCCAGAGGGCCGGCATGCGCGGCGTGGGGTTTTGTCGGTGCTTGGCTGGTGTCACTATTTTGTTGCAACATTTCGCTCGACTGGGCACGTTCTAGACGAGTGGGCACCGCCTCTGTGTTGCCCTCGTCCTCAGGACATGGCGCATCCATGGCGCGGGAGCTGAATTCCGAGCGCGAGGCGTCGACTACAGCTCGTGCGCCAGCTGTGAGGCACTCTGTCCAAGCGCGCCACATAACCAGCACCTTCCCCCCATCCACCTCTATCCTCCCCACCCAAGCCTCTTGATCAGGCCCAAGCCGCCCCACTCACCAAAGTACCTGATCAGCCCCCAGCTCCTTCAGCACCACCTCAAAGACCAAGACTGCCACTTCACTGGATCACCTTCTGCGCAGAAAAAAAAAACAAAAAAAAAAACGGTCGATGCGATAGACTGACAATTATCACACTTTATCTTCTCTGCCTGACTTTCTCCTTGTCTCTGTGCATTCGTCAAGAAAGGCGTGCTTCTCTGAAAAATGCCTCCATTATCTGCTCCTTCTCTGAAAATAGTGTTAAAGTAAACGTGTTTACGATGCAAACAACACCTGCTTTCGTATCCCTCTCTGCTCTGCAACTCTCTATTTAACTCTGTCTCTTGGGATTACGAACACTCGCTCCCTCTCTCTTTCGCTCTCCCTCTCTCTCTCTCAGGCGACTTTCCGGTTCACGACACTGGCCGTGCGTGCGGCGGTGGGAGCGTATGGCAGTGCAGGCACGGGCGACATGAACGAGACAGAGATGCTGCGCGGCACCGTCCTGCGTTGGTAAGCTTGGCTGGTTCTGCTTGTTGTATTGTTTGGGTGATGGAGTATGCAGCCGGAGCCTTTCGAGTCTCACCCTCTTGAATTGAACTGCACTGGCTCTCTGGCTCGGCGGCGGATAGTGACGGTTCGATCAAGATGTACATCAAGTATCTTGACGAAGAGCTGGCCATCAATGGACAGCATTTTATTCTGCAGGACCTCGGTGCCATGGGCTACTTTGTCAAGCAGGATGTGGTGGCGGCCATTGAGCAGCGCGTTTCCGAGATGCTGGATGCCAACCACTTTGACGTCGAGGCGGAAGGCCTCTTGAACAACCCCAAAAACAAATGACAGCCCGTCTTGGCCACCGATCGGCTGCCCGGCATCAGGGCATCAAGGCATCAGGGCATCATCGATCGGCTTTGTCCTTTTTTTTTTGCTGGTTCTCCAAGACGGCCATTCTCCTCAAGCCAGGGTTTCCCACGGCGAGAGCGCACACCGAGTGTGCGGTATTCGTCATCATAATCGATTGCAACTCTAGACGTACGGCAGCTGTTCCCTCGTACACCGTTTGATGATACGCACATCTTCTTCTTTCGAGAGCGTGTCCCTTCCTTTGGCGTGTCGGGTACGAATTACGGCGGTACTCGGCGAGCGCAAGCGACGAGGAGCCACTGGTCGGAGCCTTGCACCCGTGGGAGTGATCAAACCATGTACAGATCTCTTCTTTCGAGAGCGTGTCCCTTCCTTTGGTGTGTCGGGTATGATTGAGAGCAAGCGGTTGCAATTCGAGGCCATCAGAAGCAAAGCTAAGAGAACAGAGCCTGAAGTGAAAACACAAGGGGTGCAGTGGAGGGAAGTGGCCGAAGCACGGCAACGGTGTTCTTCCCGAGGGTACTTATTTCTTCGAAGGTGTGGAATGTCGGGAGGATACGGATACATGGGAGGAACTCATCTTGCGTTTGGGCCTGTCACGTACCCAGCTCGCTGGGGACCCTAAAACGCAAGGCATTACCAAGAAAAAAAGAAAAAAGAAAAAGAACCAAACAGTTTGACAAGACGGGCAGGCAGACAGACGGACACACAGATAAACACACGGGCAGATATGAAGCCAAACGGGTGGGAAAGCCAATGGCTGCGAGGCATGATGATGGCTGTGGCGGTGGAGCTCAAGCCTGGGAAGTTGGGTCAGCATCAGAGGTCAAGGTTGTGTTGATCGACGGCTTGGTTGAAACACTCTAGTTCGGAGGAGATTTCAATGTTCTCCAGGAGGTGGGGCTTTCCGTCGAGGGGTTCCTCATGGGGCTGCATAATGCCGAGAAACATGGGGACGCCAGGCTGGGCCTGACTGCCCATGCTGCCCAGGCGAATGATGACGTTTCGGACCCAGATGGTTTGATTTTGACCCAGATCACGGATGCGGACGACGGCAGAAGCGCAGTTGCGCTGGCCACGTTGCATGAGGGGGAAGATGGCGGCGTGGATTTCGTGATCGACCATGACATTAAAGTCGAGAAAAGACTTGTTGAGAATATCGGCCAGGCGCGAGCAGTTGAGGAGCTTGAGGATGCGGGTATTACAGTCAAGGACGTGTTTGAAGCCGTCCGAGATGAAGATGCCCACGTTGGTGGGCAGTCGGGGGCTATCCAATGTAAGGCCGGGCAGGACCGTGACGTGGGGATGGGTGTGGATCGAGGAGGTTTGTTCTTGGCGTGCTGCTTGACTCAGTGCTGGGTGAGCCTGCTGTGACGGCGGTTGTTGATGTTGTTGGTGGTGGTGCGCATGCTCAAAGCTGAGGTCGCTGGTGTCGTCGCTGCGGGCGCCGGGGGTTCTGGGGCCGTTAACGCCGTGTTGGTGGGCGTGAAGGGCCCCTGTGGTCGGCTGGCTAGCAGTGGAATTGGGACGATTGGCGATGGCGTTGACAGAGAGGAGGGTGCCGGCAACAAAGGCGGGGTCAATTTCATCGGGAGCTGGCCACTCTGCGCCTGGACCCGTCTTGGGCGGGGTGCGATTGCGGTGAACGGGGATGGCACTGCTGGTGGAGGAACCGTTGGAGCTGCTCAGCGGAAGGGTTTGGAGGGTGTTGGCCATTGTGTTGGCTGGCTGGGGGACGGCGTGGGTGGTGGGCACCGGCCTGCTCTGCGAGTTGGCTGCTGAGAGGGCGGCAATATGGCCGGCAGCAACTGAAGCAAGAGCACCTTCCACGCCCTGAGGGGGAAGGATGGCTCGTAGCGTGCGAAGGGCAGCTTCCATCACGGCAGCCTGTTCGGCTTGAGGGTCAAGGTGTAGAATTTGCCTCAGGCCATCGAGCGAGCTGTGAATGCGCTTCCGCCGTCGTTCTTCGTTGCGCCGATGCCGAGCACGGCGTTCGTTCAACGTCTCCTTGGGCATGGTGTGGTCCGGTCCGGTCGGACGAGTGGCGGAACGCAGGCCAAGCCGAGTCAAGGGCCACCACACACGCAAAGCCGAGCGAGCGTCGGGCAGACCGCCAAAAAAATGCAGAGTGTGCGCACACACACCAACACCCGGCCTCAATCCAGCCGCGACGCGCGCGTGTGTGTGTGTGTGTGTGTGTGTGTGTGTGTGTGTGTGTATGAGTGCAGCGATTCCAAGTCCAGATGAGTGTACGCTTGTGTGTGCAGGTATGTGTAAGGGTGCGAGTGCGAGGGCGTGTGAGGGTGCGAGAGTGCGGAGGTGTGAGGAGCGGGGCTGTGAGTGCGAGAGTGTGAGTGCGGGGGAGTGAGGTGCGGGGGTGTGAGGATGAGGGTCGTATCGGCGCCTTTTCAAGATGCCGCCAAATTCACACACACACACACACACACACTCGTGAAATGATTTCACACACACACATACACACACAACAAGTGAGAGAGAGACAGAGAGAGAAAGCTTAAAGAGAGAGGAAGCTTTAGAGAGTTGATATCAGAGAGAGGAAGCTTCAGAGAGAGGAAGCTTCAGAGAGAGGAAGCTACAGAGAGAGGGAGCTTAGAGAGGGAGCTTGAGAGAGAGGGAGCTTAAGAGGGAGAGAAAGAGAGAGAGTATGAGAGAGAGTTTAAGAGAGGGTTTGAGCGAGAGAAAGAGTTTGAGCAGAGAGAGGGGATGAACAAAAAAAAAAAACAAGGTACCAGGAGAGTGCGCACCTTCGAGGCGCTGGAGGGAAAAGGGGAAGCGCTGCCGTTGGACAAGGTGCCCAGAGCATCCATCCAGTCGAAGCGGCTGCGCAGAGGAAAAAAAATGTTGTCTGACTGGCTGGCGCGTCGGGGACATGTCCAGGTGTGGGTGTATGAACATCAATGTGTGGGCTACAACATGCAAATTGCCATTGGTTTTGATAGTCAAGTGTGATGATGCCACGGGTGAGGTGTGAAGGTGTTAGAAAAGGTGGACAAAGTCGTGACCCTGGCATGGACAAAGTAGCTTTTGAGATCTGGCACGTACACCTCTCTCTGAGATTGCACTATCGGTCCCTCTGTTTTCTCCCCGTTGTACGCTTCGTTGCGATCACACCTCTGAAAGGGATCTAGATTGATTTACGGCAGCTGCCATATAGCCAACAAGTGACAATTATGAAAGCTGACAACAAGCCACTCTGTGTGATGATGACACCACCCACATACTACAACCGCTCACTGTCTTCGTGCGCGGAATAAACGATGATCGTCACTGCTTTCGCGATTTGGGTGTAAACTTCAATATCGCGAAAGCAGTGAACGTTCATAAATCCATCCCCAAATATTTTCGTACACACACACACACACACACGCACACACACACACACACACACACACACACACACACACACACACACACACACACAAATGGCAGCGCGATCGTCTTCACGGCCCACTTCAGGGGCCACTGCCTCTGGACGCGGGGGTCTGAGATCATTTACATGTAAGTCATCTTGGGGTGTGCGGTTGGGCAGCTCAGTCCGCTACTCGAGGGAGGCTGGCGTCACAGCAGCACCAAATTTTCCTCACCAAGCGCCTCTCTGTCAGCGGGCCAGCGGCCTGCACCGGCTTCTGCCCAGTCACGTCCACTTGCCAAGCGCGTGGAAGACGAAGATGACGTGCCCGAGGAAGTTGATGAGGATGTCAGCGAACTGACGACGGCGCCCATGGAGCTGGTCGGCGAGGTACGCCAATGCCCGACTCCCTGGCGCGTCTCCCTAGCGACCGCGTCTCTAGCGACCGGCCTATCCTGACCGAATCCAACGGTCGCAAACAGTTTCTGGCGGCCGTCATGTGCAAGCAATACGAGCGTGCCAATGACCTTTGCCAGCAGAGTAAGAGTGCCATGCCACGTGTATGGTACTGATGTAAATCTTGTGACCGACACAAGGTCTCAGATCTGCTCATTCCCGACTTGCCTTGTCGGCGCTCTAGTTCTCCAAGTCGACCCCAGTAACAGCACAGTGCTCGAGTTTCGCAGTGTTTTGGCCTCGGTGCTGGCTGCTGGTAGGAACGAACATCATTCCTCTCATCATATGCCACCTGCTGCAGACCCTTGATTGCCAATCTAATGCTTGCATGATGCGCAGATGAAGAAGAGGACGATGATGAGGATGAGGATGACGATGATGAGGATGATGACGATGACGAAGACGATGACGACGACGACGATGACGGTGGCGATGACAATGGCCAAGATGCCGAGGGCGACGCTTCTGATGATGACGCCTCCTCCATGGGCGACGAGGAGCCAGACGCATACGAGCCCAGCGGGGTACTCGATCGGCTTACGAGCACAAATCACGACGGAGATTTAAAACAACTCCAACATCAACTACAAAATGCATCTCTCAATTAGCAACTTGACCCCCCCCCCTTCATCTATCTGCCGACTTTGCAGTCACAACGGCGTGTTAGGGTTTCGCGGAATATGCACACGACATGGCTGTTTCCTCTTGGAATCAGGCCATTGGAGTGTTCTATTGCTGGCTCTGGAATAATGGAAACTTAAATCTGGTTCATGGTCATGCATGAAGGTGATAAAAACAATAACAATGCCGCAGTGGCAGAGGCATCGAATCAGGCCCGTGCTTCATGGGCACAGGCACGGGCGTTGGCCTACGTGTTTTGCTCGTGCAGTTTGCGAAGTTCCGTCAGGCTGAGTTCCAAAAAGGCTTCGGCTTCCGGGACCATTTCTGTATAGTAGGGCGTGCTCCAGCGCAGCGCGTAGTCAAAAATCAGAGCATCACACCGGTTACGCAAGCGCGAAAGCGTTTGCAGTGTGGTGTTGTGCTCCAGTACGCCGCGCGCCTCGTCCGGGCGAGTGCTGCGCGCGTGCGAGTAGTCGGCATTGTTTGACTCGGGGAAGGGCAGTGACCATCCCTCGTAGCGTCGACCAAACAGATAATGCATCATCAATCGCAGCGCCGGAAGGTGCTGGGTTGTAGCAAACAAATGGAATCGATCCGCCAAGACCCGGATGGCCTCGACGCACTCCGAGGCGGATATTGGGCCGAGGGAGTTGCGACTCAGCAAGAAACGCTGCCCATGTGGTGCCACATCCCGTCATCAAAGCAAATGAGCCCAGGCTAAGCAGACCCTGTCATTGGCGACAGGAGGACGAGATAAAGGCGCAAAGGTCGCAGGATACGTACCGTATAGGTCTCGTGCACAATGAGGTGGTGGCGCAAAAAGTACTCAAAGTCGGCATCGCAGATGGCGTCTTGCATGGCCACTGGGAGGGTAACCAGCCAGAGCAGGGGGATGCTCTTGTCGCCCGGTGGCAGCTGGTCTGGTGAGGCCAGGTGCCGATAGCGACACGCTGATCGGATGAAGAAAAAGTGTGAAAGGAGTCGAGTCTCGGGATCGCGCACCACGGTCAGGAGGTACAAGTGGCCACCCTCAAACCCGCTTTGTCTGAACGAGAAAAGAAGAAGAAAAAAAAAAAAAAAGCAAATCGAAGAAGAATGAGCTGCAACGCGCGAGCGCGAGTGTTTCTGTGGACGAGACGTGTCAGTACCTGTATGCGTGGTTGATCTGCTTAAAGCCACCATCGATTTGATCGAGTTGGATGTGTGGGCAGTCGTAGCAGGCCTGAAGGCGAGGCGACAGCTTGCAGGGCGTGCAGTTGGTCGAGTAGAGACAGCTGCTGCAGGCATCCACCATGGGCTCACAGGCGTTGGCACAATAGCCCATTTGAACACGGATGGTGCTATCTACGCTGGTAGAGCCGCTCTTGGGAATCCGCAAGAATCCCAGGCGGTCGGTGCGGCCCAAGGCTTGTGGCGATCTCAGCAACGCCGACGGCGTGACATCGGCCAGTTGGGCATGAATCATTTCAAGCTCACTCGAGGTGAATGGCGCAAAGCCATGCATTACCATCTCACCACAGCAGCACGTGGCCAGCATGCCCAGGGCCACCACGATCCATGCCTGGACCATCATGGCGGTTCACTGCGTGACGTGCTCTTCCTCCAGTCTCATGCGTCTCAAGAAACAGCCCGTGTCCCGAAATCCCAAAGATCTAATTTATCTAGTGACCTAACAGCCGCTTCCAGTATCGCCTGGGACAACCCAGCTCAAGAGTCGTCCCTGCATTTCCCACTGCCGCTCGCCAGTCAGCCGCCAAAAGATCCCTAAAAGAAACTCCCGCGGCCGCGCTGCCGTTTGCTCCGTTGGAAAATACATGTACATCCGTGTGTGTGTGTGTGTGTGTGTGTGTGTGTGTGTGTGTGTGTGTGTGTGTGTGTGTGTGTGTGTGTGTGTGTGTGTGTGTGTGTGTGTGTGTGTGTTTTCATCTCTCTGATATGGCGCACAGCTTAAGATCAATCTCTGCTTTTTAATGTGTAAGTACATGCATACCTTACGATGAATCTTCACACTCTCTGCAGATTTTCTTTCTCAGCTCTCTCCCTCTGTTTGTCAGACTTTTTCTGTTGTCTCTCACGATGGATCGCGGCGGTGACCACGAGTTCACTGGCTCACGACGTGACCATGAGGGCACTGGCTCGCGGCGTGACTATGAGGGCAGAGACCCGCGGCTAGACTATGAGGGCAGAGACCCACGGCTAGACCATGACAGCAGTGGCTCGTGGCGTGACCATGAGAGCCGTGGCTCGCGGCGTGACTATGAAAGCAAAGACAGGCGTCGTGACTTTACAGCCAGAGACCCAAGGCGTGACTACGACGGCAGAGACCCACGGCGTGACTATGAGCGACGAGACACCCAAAACGACCACGAGTCCAGGCGTTCACGGCGTGACGACAGGTTCAGCGATTCGCATTCAACGTCGTCCCAGGACCGCAACGGAAGCGGCGATTGGAATCAGCGACCGAGGGATGGGAGACAGCGCCATCGCCGCGCTGACCATCCGCAGAGCTCGCGTGGGGGTGAGGCGGACGCTCGTGACGAGGATCGGCGTTCGTCCCACCGTGATGCTCAGGGCTCTCAAAGTCGCAGCTCGGCTCGCATGGGTCGACATTTCTTTGATACCAAGTGAGCACCTACCTGGCCATGCTCTGGCTGCCTCAAAGCAACCATTTCCTCATGGCTACCCACCCCTGTCTTTGTTTATGGCGTCTGTTGCTGTGCTGTGCGTCAAAGGGAGAAGGAGGATGATCAACATCGTTTGAGCCAGCGTCGCAAGGCCATCATGATGGGCAAGAACACGATTGGCTACCAAAACTACCTTCGCACCATTCCCCGGTTTGTCCCTTGGGTTGGTTCGGCTGACGTTCAGCCTCGCCGCATCCCTGAGTACCAGGGGGGCATCAAGGGCTGTTCGCCTTGCAGACTGAACATTGACGTGCTTCACCGCATTGATAGGGAGAATCGGACCTCAGAGCACCCTACAACGCCGCCACCCGAGGCCAAATGTAGCAAGCGTGCCTTTGATTCGTGGGTCAGAAATTGGCGCCGTGCGCTTCACCAGTTTGACACCATTGACCAAGACTCGGGTCCAGACTCCAACACGCCTGCACAAGAAACATCCGCCGCCACCGAGCCGCTTGACACGGACGCAGATGCCTATTTGTTGCAAGGGTCAGAAGAGCTGACTTTTGATACGTTTCAACAGGCCCTCGACCCAACACAGCGCCGCCCTACTGATGATCCTCAAAACGGCGCTGAGCTGTCTACGGACGCCCCTGAACCGGATGCCGACCCTGGCCAGTATGTAGCCGTTTTACCCGCTGAATGGACACGACAGATTTTCGACCTCAAATCACTGCATTCCGCCCCCCTTTTGCAACCGTGAGCAGGACCATTGCTGGCAACGATTTGTCCGTGATGCAGCGTCTCCTGCAAACTGACAACGTCGAGGATGAAGATGACGACTTTGACATTGATGCTTTTTTGTAATTGCTCGAGGTGACACTCTCTATGCGTTTGCCTCATCACTATGCCACCTTGCTTGGATCCCAGCAAAAGCGCTGGCCGTCGGCCAAGCCTGCCAGCTCGTCTAGAGAAGCCTCATCAAGGGTGATATCCAGCTTCAAGTTGTCCTCGATTCGTTGGCGCGTGCTCTATGGCAAGGACAACAAGCAGCGTCAACGGATGTGGGCGGCCGGTATAGCCGGCAAACGGTGGATCTTACAGCCTTGACGGCAAAGGGCAGTCCTTGTGCGCGGCACCAAGCAAGTAACACCGCAGCGGGCTATTGTCACAATAAAAGCCCAACGCAGCCACCAGAGTTAGAAACGCCGGTCAGAGCCTACTCATCGCCAGTCGATGCAAAATCGCCGACGCACGCCGAGCGTGCATGCAATCGAGCTCTTCTCAGCTGATCGGCCATACCAACCTGTGTCTTGAGTCTCTGTGCAATGTTGCATACAATGGGATGTGCCAACAATTCCCCACTACCCAAGGGGGAGTACGCCTGATGTTGGCAGCAAAGGCACACTGCTAAGAACAGGCCGGGCCCTAAAGTCAAGAGATTGTCGGCGACTGCATGCGCGCACCTGGGGCTGCACGTTGACCGATTGGCAAAATTCTCGCAGCTACATTTCAACCAAGGCAGGCGGAACGATTACGTTGTGAGAGGCAACGTAGCAAACTTTGAACGGGGGAATCGAAAATTAAAAAAAAAAAAAAAAAAAAAAAAAAAAAAAAGAAAGGGCAGGGTGGGACCGAATCTAGATGGCCGACTCCGTACTTCGGACTGAGGCAGGCGGGGGTGAATTTCAAACTGGTTGACCAGAGGGGGTATTTCTGCGGCTGCCAGCAGCTCACGCAAGTGTGTTTGCTCATAGTTGCTGACACCGATGGCATGCACGCGTCCAGCTTTGACCTCTTCCTCCAGCGCTCTACAGGCGGGCAGCACATGAGGGTGGGACCTCAGTCGCACACTGAACACAATGCGGCAACTAGGGACGCTGACCGCCAGGTTTCCAAGCGCACAACTGCGTGCTGGGGGTCGTCGGGTGCGAGTTTCTGAGGGCACGCAACATGGTACAATGGGATGTGGTTAGATGTTAGCGGCAAAGCAAGAAGAGCCATTGTTGGTGGTGGAAACAGAATCAAACGGGCGCGCACCGCTTTGCCGGGCCAGTGTACCAAGTAGAGATCAATGTAGTCGAGACCCAAGGCCTCAAGCGAGCGATGCACCGCTGCTGCCGCTGCTTCCCGACCATGTTCTCGCGGTGAAAGCTTGCTGGTGATAAATACGGCCTTCCGGTCAGCCACAATGCCCGAGTCCACGGCCGTCTGCAGTGCTCGTCCCACTTCAGCCTCATTCCGGTACACGGTCGCCGTATCTAGTGGCCAAGAGGAAAGGTGCAAGGGTGAGCTGTGTAACAGATGGTGGCAGTGCACTGCCGGCTGGGAGGTTGCTCTGTCTCGGTCGCACCGATGTGACGATAGCCAGCCCGCAGAGCGTCGAGTACGGCGTTGTACGCAGCGTCCCCCCGCAGCTTGAAGGTGCCAACTGTGCCATGACAGCCAACGCGGGGCGGCAAAGTGGGATGAGGCAAGCAGCTCTTGAGCGGGACAGCACGATGACCTCAACCCGAGCCGAGCGCACATACAAGCCATCGGAGGTAGTGCACCAGCTCTCGCGCTCATGCCGTCGGTCTATCGATACAGAAAAAAGTCAATGAATCTCGCACGCTTGTATGAGCATATGTCTACCATCTATGGCACGTGTTGCGAGGGCTCCAGCCCCTGCTAGTGAGCCGTTCGTCTCGCCCGACGCGACGCAATGGATCGTCTCCTCGCTGCTCGTTCTGCTCTCATTGACACTCTCCTTCTGCACGCTCAATCCTCTGTTCTATCTCTGAAAACTGTTCATAAACCAGCGCACTCCCTGATTTTGGTTGAATTTAACGTGTGAAAAAAATTGAGCGTGACTCTTTCTCTCAACCTGGTTGTGAATCGTATTCTCTCTCTGCACATCTTGCTCTCTCCCTTTCACACACATGTCTCTCTCTCTTAATCTCTCTCTCTCTCTCTAATTTTTTTTTTTTTTTTTGGCGCAGAAGAGGAAATGGCGGCGGCTGAACTTTTGTGTGGTGGGGTGGACCAGGTGGTGCTGCCGGGGACCCGGTTGGCCAAGGCTGATGACTACGCGGCAGGCGAAGGTTTGTGCCTTTGTATTCATTCATTTGTTGGTTCCATTTGCTGTTTCCATTTGCGTTGGCTTAATGCGCCCTCGAGGTCGCGTGTGAGGAGATGAGCTCAATCGTCCGGAACGGTTCTTTTTTTGCTGCGATCAATAGGGACCTATGTTCGTCACGACCGCGTCTGTGCCAGCCTGCGTGGAACAGTGGTTATTCATACGCCCGAGCCCAGCGAGGACGAGGATGCCGCCAAGGTCAAGGCCGTGCTGCGGGTCGTGCGTGGCGGCGCTGTCCCCTCGCTCATGCCGTCCGTCGGCTCGACCGTCACCTGCAAGGTACAGGCGGACCCCAAGCTCCATCTCCAGCACGCACCTAGGGCTGGCAATGCGGATTTCAGCCAGCCATTTTCTTTGCGCAGATGCCGCTTTGGTCTAGCATCTTCTGACCATGTTTGGTCAAGGCGGTGCCTGAGCGAGGAGCATGTTGGCTGAGGCTCATGATGATCTGCTTTTTCCCCATCTTGAAGGTTACCAGCATTAATACGCAACAGGCCCGCGTTGTAATCCTCTGCGTTGACGGCAAGCCTGTCGCCACACGCTTCAGCGGCATCATCAGGTCTGTGAAATATCTTCTTTGAAAAAAAAAAACCCCCACGTTGCTCGTGGCTTCCATTTGAGGCACACTCTCCAATCCGGCCGATGGCGTTTGCGACCACGGCTCATTTTGCTTTGTTTCGCTTAGGATACAAGACATTCGGGCGCTCGAGAAGGACAAGGTTGAAATGCATAGCTCTTTCCGACCCAACGACGTGGTGTTGGCGCGCGTGGTTCGTGATGCTGGCCCTTTTTTCTCCGGGTTTTGTCAAATCTTTGATATGCCTGACTGGATGCCTGATGTTGCGGGGTACAACAGATTTCCCTGGGTGATGCGCGTAGTTATTATCTTTCAACGGCAGAAGATGCTTTGGGCGTGATTGCTGCCCGCAGTGAAGCCGGTGCGTTGCTTGAATAGGCGGTGCATGATTGATATTTTCTTTTTGCCACAGTGCAAGCATGTCTGACTGATTTCGCACGCTGTTGCAGGTGCACCGCTCATCCCCACGAGCTGGTGTGAAATGACGTGCCAACAGTCTGGACTCAAGGTGTGCTATTGCTCAACTGAGAAAATTTTTCTGTTTCTTGCCCTCGTTCCATCGCGCCCCCACTAATGGCCCCGGCTGAACCTTGTGTGTGTGTGTGTGTGTGTGTGCGATTTAGGAGCTGCGCAAAGTCGCCAAGACGGTATAGATTTGGAGCAGAGGTGCAAAAGCCACAGCAGACGGTAAACCAAAAGCAAAGAAAATTGAAGATACGTAAACCAAAAGCAAAGAAAATCGAAGATACTTGATCAATCTGGAGTCTCTTGTCCCTCTGTCCTGCTCGCCTCAGGTCCAGGGGTAGAACAGACTGAAGAGCACGGTGCCTACGAGCTGATATGTCAGACAGATACTGACAGCCGTCGCTTGCCAACTCGGGTGCTGCAGCACGGCTGCCAGGCCCGTCAACAGAAGCACGGGGTTGCTGCTCAGCAGAAACCGCGTTGCGACCTGGACATTCATAAAGCCAACTGCCACCACCAGCAGGACAAAATGGTAAACGGCCAGCACGGTCCACAATTCAGCCGCTGGACGCACAGATGGACGAGCTTTGCTCGACAAGCGAACGTCGACGTCCAGGGCGCGCAGCCCGTTGCTCATCCATGCCTGAATGGCTGCCACAGTGCGGCCAACCCAAGCCGGCAAATGCATCATCAGGTTGGGTAGCGCCAGCGCGCGCCATGCAGCTGGGAATGAACTCGCTACGAGTCGCAGTGCAACGCAGCTCGCAAGAATCATGGGGCCGGCCAAGAGAATGTTGGGTGTCTAGAGACAGCGAGGCGGCCTCTTTAGTACAGATGACGCATCACACATGCTGTATGGAGGTTAGGGATGGGGGGGTGCAACGTGAACAGTGCCAACCTGTGCTGGCGTGAAAAAGGTCAGAAAGCCAACCCGCCAATATTTGGCTTGTATGTAGCTATAAAGTAAAGGTGGGACGCGCTCGCACCACTCCGGCGTGGCTTCTATGAGTCCGAGGTCATGAGAGCAGCGGGATGTGAGTCTACGGTTCTGCTCAAGCCTTTGACGCAACGTTAGTTGGCCTCTGGTTCCCACCGGCTGATTTGTCGGTCATGCAGTAGAGATAGAAACAATAGGCGTGATAACCGGCCCATGCCAAAAGTACAACGAGTAGGGCTAGGAGAGCCTGAAGCGTTCGTTGCAAGGCTCCGGGCTCGGCCCAGCTGGCCAAGACATCAAATGCAAACAGACCTAAGAGTTTGCATCAGATTTACTGTGTGAAGGCGGGCTTGTGTGCGCGGTGCACTTGCAAGCCAGGCGTGCTACGTACCGGCTAGCAGGACTGCATTGGCACGCAACGTGCACGCCAGGGCCACCAGGATGGCAGCGCGCCACACGCGCAGCCTATTGGTGGGGTGGGTAAAAACATGCACACCGTTCGACCGCACGAAACATGGTGGAAACGGTTCAAAGTCAAGACGCTTACTGAAGCCAGGAGGAGATGACGGCAACCACCAGGCAGGTGTAGAGAGCCTCCGTGTAGGCGGCCTGGAAAAACACGGCCGCGGGATTCAGGAGCCAAGCCACAGTCGTCCAGTGGTGCCACCTCGAGTCGAGTCCCAGCTAGATGAAGAGCAGTAAATGGCTGCTTGAGGGCATGGAGCGAGGGCATGCGTCGTACTGCTCACAGAAAAAAAAGGCCTTTGCGATCTACCTGTGTGTGCAGGGACTGGAGCTGATACCAGGTCAAAATTTGGGCAGCCGCGGAGACGACTACGATGACGACGCTGGCGTTGATGCCTGTAAAGCGACTGGCACGCAGTAGCCAGGCCATGGCAGGATAAAACGCATGGTTCTATATCCAGACGACACGCGACGGCTTGCGGTGAATTGGGTGGCGGGGCGACACGAACAGGGTGGGCGTGCGTGCGTGTTGGGGAGAACCTGGTCGTGTTGATAACCATGACGATCAATGGCTTGAAAGTAGACGGCATCCCAGTTGCCCAGGCTAGCATCCCAACACGCCAAAGAAGTTAGTGGTGCAAACTCATTGGTACGCAGGGCATCAAGGAGCCCAGCCGGCTCGAAGATCATGCACACATCCACAAGACTGACCCAGGCAAGAGTCCATCCTTCCAGAGACGCTGAGAGCGATCATAGCTCTCCAGCAGACCGGGCAGCCCTAGTTGCAGGGCCAACAACACCACCCGCCACACCAACAGCCCACCCACCACCCCCGTTGGCCCCAGACTCTGCCCCAGTCCCAGCCATTCCCACCAGAGTCCCGGCCGCCGCTGCCGCTGGTCCGTCGAGGCCGACGTCGCCGTCATGCTCGAAAGCACTGAATATTCATAAAGTAAAATACTTTTATACATACACCCTTGATCTGACAAATTTTGGTTCTATGGCTTACCTTTGGTGTCTCTTACTGAACCTTGTCGATACCTCAATCCTCTGGTTTCTGCACTCTGTTAACGTTATCCCCGTACCTCGAGATCGCTTCATCTCTGCTGATCATCCTTCCCTCATCACGCCTCTCTTTCATCCTCTCGTGTTGCTGTTGGAGGAGAAACCGTCGCGAGGTCAGTGTGTGATGGCAGCGCCGGGCGGGTCCTCCCCCTCCCCCCCTCCCTCCCCCTCACTCTCCCCTTACACACCCCGTTTGGACACGCAACCACGCCAAGGCTGAGGTTGCTCGCCATGTTTCACCGCCTTGGGTGTCGCGATGCCCGCATCTCATCATGCGAGATCTTTCATTGGCGCACGTGATCTCGCTCATGATCTCGCTCATGATCTCGCGCCCATGCTCCTCTGGCCTGACGGCACTGATTCCTTGACAGGGGAGCAGCACAATGGTGACGCTGACTCTCTTAGACAACATGGGCCCCTGGCACATTTTTGCGGCCGGCTGTGCCACGGGCGCGGCGACAGCTGGGTTGCTGGCCTGGCTGCGAAGCTCACCCGCTCGCGGTGGTGCCCCAGTCCTGAGCGAGGTGGGGCAGTTGGCGGCTGCGATCGCGGCACTGACGCAGCAGGTGCAGCAGTTGGACACCACCATCAGCATTACGGCGCCGCTTCGAAACGATGATGATGAGTTTCAAATGGCCTCAGACGTCCTCCGCATCGAAGCTGAACGCCCCCCACCTAGTCATCCATTAGCTACCAGCAGCGGCAGTCCAATGGTGGAGGTGACCGTGCGGGCTGGATCGCCCGGTCCCGAGCCCGTGCCCGTTGTGCCCAACCACTATGCGGTACGTGCGTTCTGCTCCAACTCACCGACCCATATACCAATGTCAACAGCCGAAACCAGTGCAATCGTACCTCCCACTCCACCTCTGACGTCAGCGCCACCTGGTGTTTTCAACAGACGGCAGACGAGTTACGGGATGGTCACAAGGTTGAAGAGGCCGCCGACTACGTCCTTCAACATCAGCAACAGTTTTTGGCCGATGCTGAAGGTTTGCCCGTGTCAAGGCGGCTTAACCTTGCTTCTGGACTCGTCCTCCGGTACACGTCAAGCTAAATATCATTACCTCTGCGCTCTCTTCCTCGTAGGCCTTTGGCGTCTCTGCCGAGCCTACTATGACAAGGGGGAAATTCACAAGGACATCAAACAGGTCTGACAACACCTCAAAGTGCTGCGCAACAAAGTGCACACGACTCGTTGCTCATGCTCCGCTTTGGGCTGGCTTGTGTAGGAGCAACTGAATGCCGCCATTCCTCGCGGCAAAGACGCCATCGCCAAGGACCCCAACAATGCACGTGCTCATAAATGGTGAGTGCGCTCTTTCTGGTCTGTCCCCCGTTCGCGCGCTCGCGTACCTAAAGCCATGTCTGCGGGAGTGCGCAGGTATGCGATTGTCCAAGGTGCCCTGTCCGATTTTGTATCGCTTCAAGAGAAGCTTGAGTGCGGTATGCTCTTTCGAAAGCATGTGGAGCGCAGTCTGGAGCTGGATCCCTCTGACGCGCTCGCCCACCATCTCTTGGGCCGTTTTTGCTTTGAGGTATGGGATGATGGCATCAGCGCCCCGCTTCAGCGGCTGCCGCCCGCTGCATTTCTCGCGTCTCATGGCATGACCATACCAACGAAAATGTCTGTGGTGGTACAGGTGGCCAAGTTGACCTGGTTTGAAAAGCAAGCCTGCAAAACATTTATCGGCACTCCCCCAGAGGCAACCTATGAGGAGACCCTGAGCCACTTTGAACAGGTGCGATCCGGTTTTCCCCCGTTGTGTTTCACCTTTTTACATCCTCTAGCTCTACTCGCAACGGGGAAAGACAACATGATTGCTCTGGCTCACTTCCGTGCGTCGGGCCATCATCCTAGGCGGACAAGTATCAGCCCAACTGGATCATGAACTTGCTTTTCATGGGCAAGGTCAGCGAGATCAGGCCGCACACTTCTCTACTCCTGGCTCATGCTGGGCCTCGCGTGCCCGCCCTCTGACTACGCGTGCTATCCATGGGTTCTGCAGTGCTGCGTGCAGTTGGGCCGCAAGGCTGATGCCAAACGCTACTTTCGTCAAGCCGCCGAACTGCCTGCCGGGACGCCCGAGGTCAGCGACTTGGTTGCGCCCTGCCCGACGTAGAGCTTGTGCTTAAAGGGAATGTGCTTGCTTAATTATTTCTCGTTTTTTCTCATGCCATTACGCTGACCACACGTGTTGCCTCAGGATAACACGGCGCAAGCCGAAGCACGACAACTGATGTAACTGGATGAAGCTGTTTCTGGCCACCAAGCCGAGGGCGGTGCGCGGCCGGATGGCATTTGGATAAATTGGTGTCAGATTGGGAGTCGTGCAAACCCCATAATTTACAACAGAAGGATAAAACGCCAAGGCGATGAAGACCAGTGTTTCAAGTCGGGAAAAGAACAAGAAAGGAACAGGCAGGTCGACCATCTCGGCCACCTTGCGAATCTCGTCGCGCGGGTGGTTGTGACTCTTTTGGTGCACAAATGCTCGTCAACGAAAGTGCGCGGGCCAGCTATCCTTGTGGGAGCGCGCTTTGGTCGAGCTTCCTTGCTCTGCCTCTGTTGTCTGCGCCTGCGCTTGCGCCTGCGTCAAGTTCCAAGGCCCGTGAGCCAAGCGCGCAGAGGCAAAGCACAGGCAGGCGGGGCTGCAATGCAGTCGGCACTTGGGTCCGTCCACAAACCTGAGCAATGATCCAATCGAGATCCTGGTGTGCGCGTGCCCCCATTTCCTCAAACCGCTCCACTTCTACATCTTCCTGATGCTGCATAAACTCCTATCCGTCCCATGCGTCACTCGGCGATGAGTTCAGATCATCAAGGAAAGAACCGTCGCGCGGCACACAAGCCATACGCCAGACAACCAGCCGTTTAGATCACAGAGTAACGCACATCGCGAAGAAAATGCTGATAATAGCTGCGCTGCTCCGCCTGTGGAATCGCCCGCAGCTTGCGGTACAACTGCCGGTACAGCGCCCGCGCTGCCGTCGCCGCCACTTTGCGTGTCGATGTCGCCATCCCTCCGTCTTCAAAATAAGAGAGCACAATACAGTACCCTCTAAAGTATACAACAACGTCAGATTAAATCTGAGCATGCATGCGTGCAAGCGTAGCTTGGGGATCGACGGCGATGACGAGAGTTTACACGGATGAGCTGGGTGTCTGGACGATGCGCAACGGCATCGTACCTAGGATGTGTTTTGCCATGTTCTTGGGAAACGATTCCATCATGCCGAAGCGCCCCAAGCCAGCTTTACACATCACTCATTTCTGGTGCACAAAGTGGACAAGTACCTCAAGGCTGGGCCCAGCCACGACCACGATGTAGAGCACATGTGGTGTCCTCACCGGGTCAACGACCACATTCCACTCATCAATCCGTGTCCCCATTCCCACCAAACCGTCTCAGGGCAGGAAACTCCTCCCTATCCAACCGCTGCGCATGCTTGGCAACAACACATTCTTGTCCTCTTGGGTGCCTGGTTTTCCGCCTGCTGCCACACCCTCCGCCCTGCCCACGCGTCCCCAGCCCAAACTTGTCGTTCGTTCTCAAACAAAGTCCCCGACGTTCCCAGCCCTCGCCTGACAGACAGCAAGGTGCGACAGGCCTCACAATGCTTCCCGTTTCCCAAGCCTGCTTTTGCAGTCTAGCCTGGGCTCCGCCTTCTTTCTTCCACCTTGATGTTGCTACGATCCACCCTCAAACGCTCCGAGAGCCTCAACTTGCCTTTACTTGCCTTTTCAGTGTAAAAGGTGAACACGCACCACACACGCGTCTATCACTGTAACAGCTGCTTCAGGCCATTGGCCGTATCCTGACCAAGCCAACCGCAACAGGCCAGTGCCCTGCCGCCTCACCCGTCAGAGTGCCATTTTCTCCCCACCACCAAGCCTGTTTGGGTCTATGGTGCATTTCGTTCCATCGGCTTGCATCTTTGTATCGCGTCGTGAGTTCTCTGCATCGCCCCTGTCCCCCTGTCTCCTGTCCCCGCCCATCATGTGCGAGGCTACCCCCACGACGACGCGCCGCAGCGGCTTGAGCCGGTTGATGGCTCACCGAAGCCAGCACCGCCGTGATCGTCAGACCCGCAAAGTTCAACAGCTTGTGGACCGAGCGGACCACAGCCTGGCCAAGTCGCCCGCCCCGCTGCCGGCCACGTCTTCACGCACCTCATCCTTTATCAGTGACGAGGCAGAGTTGCCTGCCCGGCGTGGTGCCAAGCGTCGCCGCAGCTCTTGGTTCAGTCTGATGCGCCTACCCTTTGCAGGCTGTGCCACCTGCCGAACCGCCGAGCCCACCAACCCCATTGAAGACCTCATGTCTGATTGGTGGCAAGAACAGCGCATCACGGCCCTGCTGTCAACCACCATGCCGCCGCAGGAGCCCTCGCCCAAGCACCTCGCTGACCGTCCAGCTCCCCCTGCCCTGAGCCGGAGCCGAGGCAGCTTTGACCTTCAGCTTGCCGCCCTCAACTTGACCATCCCCATGCACACCCCAGACAGCACCGACACAGATATGGTGGCGGAACCTGCGGTCCAACCCCACAGCGACGAAGCTCGCCTGGCAGCGGAACCACCAGCAGAAATGGTACCGAATGCGACAAACACCCCCGTGTCACCAGTGTCATCATCCTCGGTCCCACGCCGCCGTCGTTGTTCCTCGGAGACGCCGTCGCTCTGCAAGATTGTCGAGGAACCATGTGAAATCAACACGGCCGCTTTACCAGCCGCATCGTCAGCACCTCCCTACCTGCACAGCACCAGCCTGAACCAGCTCGCAACGGCACGCTTTTCTTTACACGAGAAGATTCAGCGATGGGTGTCAGACCCAGAGTTTGT